>NW_019232182.1:86362-89649 GCF_002742605.1 Olea europaea var. sylvestris
CAATGTTCAATCGGTAAGGACCTAGCTACATGTACACTATGGTGTATATTTTATTTTACACTTTGCCATGTGACATTATCCTATTAGATAGTATAAATTTCGAATAGTTTTTTCAACCAATTGACACTTGACAACAATGCAAGTGTCAAACAACGCGTAAAAAATCGGTGTGCAAATAGCAAAGTTCAATCGATAAGAACCTTGCTACATGTACACTGCGGTGTACACTTTAGTTTACCCTTTGCAATGTGACATTACCCTGTTGGACAGTTTAAATTTGAAATAGTTTTCCCATCCAATTGACACTGGACAACAATACAAGTGTCAAACAACGTGTCCAAAATCTGTGTACAAATAGCAAAGTTCAATTGGTAAGGACCTTGCTACATTGTAATATGGTGTACACTTTAGTTTACACTGTTGGATAGTTTAAATTTAAAACAGTTTTCGCATCCAATTGACACTTGACAACAATGCAAGTGTCCAAAAAGGTGTCCAAAATATGTGTACAAATAGCAATGTTCAATTGGTAAGGACCTTGCTATATTGCAATATGGTGTACACTTTAGTTTACACTTTACCACGTGACATTACCATGTCGGATAGTTTAAATTTAAAACAGTTTTCCATTCAAATTTAAACTGTACAACAGGGTAATGTCGCGAGGCAAAGTGTAATCTAAATTGTACACCATAGTGTACATGTAGCAAGCTTCTTACTGATTGAACTTTATTATTTGTACACTAATTTTTGACACGTTGTTTGACACTCGCATTGTTGTCATGTGTCAATTGGATGGGAAAATTGTTTGAAATTTAAACTGTCCAGTAGGGTAATATCACATGGCAAAGTGTAAACTAAAGTGTACACCATAGTGTACATGTAGCATGGTTCGTACAGAGTGAACTTTGTTCTTTGTACACTGATATTTGACATGTTGTTTGACACTTGCATTGTTGTCAAGTGCCAATTGGATGGGAAAATGTTTGATATTTAAACTATCCAATAGGGTACTGTCACGTAGCAAAGTGTAAACTAAATTGTACACCATAGCACAATCTAGCAAGGCCCTTACCGATTGAAGTTTGCTATTTGTTCACAGATTTTGGACACGTTGTTTGACACTCGCATTGTTCTCCAGTGTTAGTTGGGTGGGAAAACTGTTTAACATTTAAACAATCCAAAGGGTAATGTAATATGGTAAAGTGTAAACTATAGTGTACACCATAGTGTACATGTAGCAAGGTTCTTATCGATTGAACATTGTTATTTGTACACCGATTTTTGACACGTTGTTTGATACGTGCATTGTTGTCAATTGTCAATTAGATGGAAAACTATTCGAAATTTATACTGTCTAACAGGGTAATGTCATGTGGTAAAGTGTAAACTAAAGTGTACACCATCGCATACTAGCAGCAAGGTTCTTACCGATTAAACTTTGCTATTTGTACATCGATTTTTGACAAGTTGTTTGACACTTGCATTGTTGTCAAGTGTCAATTGGATGGGACAACTATTTGAAATTTAAACTGTCCAACAAGGTAATGTCGCGAGGCAAAGTGTAATCTAAATTGTACACCATAGTGTACATGTAGCAAGCTTCTTACCGATTGAACTTTGCTATTTGTACACTAGTTTTTGACACGTTTTTGAAACTCGCATTGTTGTCATGTGTCAATTGGATGGGAAAATTGTTTGAAATTTAAACTGTCCAGGAGGGTAATGTCACATGGCAAAGTGTAAATTAAAGTGTACACCATAGGGTACATGTGGCATGGTTCGTACAGAGTGAACTTTGTTATTTGTACACTGATTTTTTACATGTTGTTTAACACTTGCATTGTTGTTAAGTGCCAATTTGGATGGAAAAACTGCTTGATATTTAAACTGTCCAATGGGGTACTGTCACGTGGCAAATTGTAAACTAAATTGTACACCATAGCGCAATCTAGCAAGGCCCTTACCAATTGAAGTTTACTATTTGTACACAGATTTTAGACACGTTGTTTGACACTCGCATTGTTCTCCAGTGTTAGTTGGATGGGAAAATTATTTGACATTTAAACAATCCAAAGGGTAATGTAACGTGGCAAAGTGTAAACTAAAGTGTACATGTAGCATGGTTCTTATCGATTGAACATTGTTATTTGTACACCAAATTTGACACGTTGTTTGATACGTGTTGTTGTCAATTGTCAATTAGATGGAAAACTATTCGAAATTTATACTGTCTAACAGGGTAATGTCACGTGGTAAAGTGTAAACTAAAGTGTACACCATCGCATACTTGTAGCAAGGTTCTTATCGATTAAAGTTTGCTATTTGTACACCGATTTTTGACACGTTGTTTGACACTCGCATTGTTGTCAAGTGTCAATTGGATGGGAAACTATTTGAAATTTAAACTGTCCAACAGGGTAATGTCGCGAGGTAAAGTGTAATCTAAATTGTACACCATAGTGTACATGTAGCAAGCTTCTTACCGATTGAACTTTGCTATTTGTACACTAATTTTTGACACATTTTTGACACTCGCATTGTTGTCATGTGTCAATTGGATGGGAAAATTGTTTGAAATTTAAACTGTCCAGCAGGGTAATGTCACATGACAAAGTGTAAACTAAAGTGTACACCATAGGGTACATGTGGCATGGTTCGTACAGAGTGAACTTTGTTATTTGTACACTGATTTTTTACATGTTGTTTGACACTTGCATTGTTGTTAAGTGCCAATTTGGATGGAAAAACTGCTTGATATTTAAACTGTCCAATAGGGTAAAGTCATGTTGCAAATTGTAAACTAAAGTGTACACCAATGTAGCAAGGTTCTTACCAATTGAACGTTGATATTTATACACTGATTTTTGACACATTGTTTGACAGTTACACTGTTGTCCAGTGTCGATTGGATGGGAAAACTGTTTGAAGTTTATGCTATCTAACAGGGTGATATCACATGGCAAAGTGTAAACTAAAGTGTACGCCATAATGTACATGTAGCAGAGTCCTTACCGATTGAATATTGCTATTTGTACACTGATTTTTGACACATTGTTTGACACTTGCAATGTTTGAAGTATCTATTGGATGGGAAAACTATTTAAAACTTAAACTGTCCGACAAGGTAGAGTCACGTGGGAAAGTGTAAACTGAAGTGTACTCCAAAGTGTACATGTCGCAAGGTTCTTACTGATTGAACTTTGCTATTTGTACACTGATTTTTGACACGTTGTTTGACACTTGCATTGTTATCAAGTGTCAATTGGATGGGAAAACTTTTTGAA
>NW_019232182.1:90686-140089 GCF_002742605.1 Olea europaea var. sylvestris
AAGTGCAAACTAAAGTGTACACAATAGTGCACATGTAGCAAAGTCCTTACCGATTGAACTTTGTTACTTGTACACCGATTTTTAACACGTTGTTTGACACTCTCATTGTTGTCAAGTGTCAATTGGATGGGAAAATAGTTTGAAATTTAAACTGTCCACAATAGGGTAATGTCACGTGGCAAAGTATAAACTAAAGTTTATACCATAGTGTACATGTAGCAAGGTTCTTACCGATTGAACTTTGCTATTTGTACACCGATTTTTTACACGTTGTTTGACAATTGCATTGCTGTCAAGTGTCAATTGGATGGGTAAAGTATTTGACATTTAAATAGTCCAACAGGGTAATGTCACGTGGCAAAGTGTAAACTAAGTGTACACCATAGTGTACATGTAGCAAAGTTCTTCTCGATTGAACATTACTATTTGTACATTGACTTTTGACAAGTTGTTTGACACTTGCATTGTCGTCAAGTGTCAATTAGATGGGAAAATTGTTCGAAAGTTGAACTGAATAGTAGGGTAATGTCACGTGGCAAAGTGTAAACTAAAGTATACACCATAGTGTACATGTAGCATGGTTCATACAGAGTGAATTTTGTTATTTGTACACTGATTTTTGATATGTTGTTTGATACTTGCATTGTTGTCAAGTGTCAAATGGATGGGAAATCAGTGTGAAATTTAAACTGTCCAACAGGATAATGTCATGTGGTAAAGTTCAAACTAAAGTGTACACCATAGTGCAATGTAGCAAGGTTCTTACCATTTGAACTTTGCTATTTGTACACAGATTTTAGACACGTTGTTTGACACTTGCATTGTTGTCCAGTGTCAATTGGATGGGAAAACTATTTGACATTTAAACTGTCCAATAGGACAATGTCACGTGGTCAAGTGTAAACTAAGGTGCACTCCATAGTGTATATGTAACAAGGTTCTTACCGAATGAACTTTTCTATTTGTACACTGATTTTTGACACATTGTTTGACACTTGCATTGTTGTCAAGTGTCAATTGGATGGAAAAACTATTCGAAGCTTATACTGTCTAACAGGGAAATGTCGCGTGGTAAATTGTAAAATGAAGTTTACATCATAGTGTACATGTAGCTAGGTCCTTACCGATTGAACATTGCTATTTACACACTAATTTTTGACACGTTGTTTGACACTTGCATTGTTGTCAAGTGTCAATTGGATGGGAAAATTTTTTGAAATTTAAACTGTCCAGTAGGGTAATGTCACGTGGCAAAGTGTATACTAAAGTGTACACCATAGTGTACATATAGCATGGTTCATTCAGAGTGAACATTCCTATTTGTACACTGATTTTTGACATGTTTTTTGACACTTGCATTGTTGTAAAGTGTCAATTGGATGGAAAACCTGTTTGAAATTTAAACTGTTCGACAGGGTAATGTCACGTGGCAAAGTGTAAACTAAAGTGTACACTGTAGTGTAATGTAGCAAGGTCCTTGCCGGTCGAACTTTGATATTTGTACACAAATTTTGGAGATGTTGTTTGACACTTGCATTGTTGTCTAGTGTCAGTTGAATGGGAAAATTGTTTGAAATTTAAACTTTCCAACAGGGTAATGTCATGTGGCAAAGTGCAAATTAAAGTGTACACTATAATGCAATGTAGCAAGGTTCTTACCATTTGAACTTTTCTATTTGTACACAGATTTTGGACACGTTGTTTGACACTTGCATTGTTGTCCAGTGTCAAGTGGATGGGAAAACTATTTGACATTTAAACTGTCCAATAGGTTAATGTCACGTGGCATAGTGTAAACTACAGTGTACACCATACTGTACATGTAGCAAGGTTCTTATCGATTGAACTTTGCTATTTGTACACCAATTTTTGACACGTTGTTTGACACTTGCATTGTTGTCAAGTGTCAATTGGATGGAAATACTATTCGAAATTTAAACTGTCAAGCATGGTAACGTCACGTGGCAAAGTGTAAACTAAATTGTACACCGTAGTGTAATGTAGCAAGGTCTTTGCCGATTGAGCTTCGATATTTATGCACAGATTTTGGACACGCTGTTTGATACTTGCATTGCTGTCTAGTGTCGATTGGGTGGGAAAACTGTTTGAAATTTAAACTACCCAAAAGGGTAATATCAAGTGGCAAAATGTAAACTAAAGTGTACACCATATTTTACACACCAATTGAACATTGCTATTTGCACACTGATTTTTGACACGTTGTTTGATGCTTGCATTGTCGTTAAGAGTCAATTGGATGGGAAAATGGTTCAAAATTTATACTGTCTAACAGGGTAAGTCCACGTGGCAAAGTGTCAAATTTAAACTATCCAACAGGGTAATGTTACGAGGCAAAGGGTAAACTAAAGTGTACACCGTAGTGTACATGTGGCAAGCTTTTTACTCATTGAACAATGCTATTTGTACACTGATTTTTGACACGTTGTTTGACACTTGCATTGTTGTCAAGTGTCAATTGGATGGGAAAATTGTTTGAAATTTAAACTATCCAACAGGGTAACGTCTTGTGGCAACGGGTAAACTAAAGTGTACACCATAGTGTACATGTGGTAAGGTTTTTACTCATTGAACTTTGCTATTTGTACACTAATTTTTGACATGTTGTTTGACACTTGAATTGTTATCAAGTGTCTATTGGATGGGAAAACTGTTTGAAATTTAAACTATCCAACAGGATAATGTCACGTGGCAAAGTATAAACTAAAGGGTACACCATAGTGTTTTTTTTTTTACCAAGGTTCTTACCGATTGAACTTCGCGATTTGTTCACTGCCTTTTGACAAGTTGTTTGACAGTTGCATTGTTGTCAAGTGTCAATGGATGGGAAAACTGTTCGACATTTGTACTGTCTAACAGGGAAATGTCACGTGGCAAAGTATAAACTAAAGGGTACACCATAGTGTTTTTTTTTTTACCAAGGTTCTTACCGATTGAACTTCGCGATTTGTTCACTGCCTTTTGACAAGTTGTTTGACAGTTGCATTGTTGTCAAGTGTCAATGGATGGGAAAACTGTTCGACATTTGTACTGTCTAACAGGGAAATGTCACGTGGCAAAGTATAAACTAAAGGGTACACCATAGTGTTTTTTTTTTTACCAAGGTTCTTACCGATTGAACTTCGCGATTTGTTCACTGCCTTTTGACAAGTTGTTTGACAGTTGCATTGTTGTCAAGTGTCAATTGGATGGGAAAACTGTTCGACATTTGTACTGTCTAACAGGGTAATGTCACGTGGCAAAGTATAAACTAAAGTGTACACCATGTTGTTTTTTTTTTTACCAAGGTTCTTACCGATTGAACTTCGCGATTTGTTCACTGCCTTTTGACAAGTTGTTTGAAACTTGCAGTGTTGTCAAGTGTCAATTGGATGGGAAAACTATTTGAAATTTAAACTGTACAGTAGGGTAATGTCACGTGGTAATGTGTAAAATAAAGTATACAAAATAGTGTACATGTAGCATGTTTCATATAGAGTGAACTTTGCTATTTGTACACAGATTTTTGACATGTTGTTTAACACTTGCATTGTTGTCAAGTGTCAATTGGATGGAAAAACTGCTTTAAATTTAAACTATCCAATAGGTTAATGTCACATGGCAAAGTGTAACCTAAAGTGTACACCATATTGCAATGGAGCAAGGTCCTTACCAATTGAACATTGCTATTTGTATACAGATTTTGGACACGTTGTTTGACACTTGCATTGTTGTCAAGTGTCAATTGGATGAAAAAACTGTTTGACATTTTAACAGTCCAGCAAGGTAATATCACGTGGCAAAGTGTATACTAAAGTTTACTCCGTAGTGTACATATAGCATGGATCATACAGAGTGAATTTTGCTATTTGTACACTAATTTTTAACAGGTTGTTTGACGCTTGCAATGTTGTCAAGTTTCAATTGGATGGAAAAATGGTTTGAAATTCAAAATGTCCAATAGGGCAATATCATGTGGCAAAGTGTAAACTAAAGTGTAAATCTTAGTGTAATGTAGCAAGGTCCTTGCCGATTGAACTTTGATATTTGTACACAGATTTTGGACACGTTGTTTGAAACTTGTATTGTTGTCTAGTATCAATTGCATGGAAAAACTATTTGAAATTTAAACTGTCCAACAGGGTAATATCACGTGGCAAAATGTAAACTAAAGTGTACACCGTAGTGTACATACCGATTGAACATTGTTATTTGTGCAACGATTTTTGACACGTTGTTTGACACTTGCATTGTCGTCAAGTGTCAATTAGATGGAAGAACTGTTGAAAATTTATATTGTCTAACAGGGTAACTCCACGTGGCAAAGTGTAAATTAAAGCGTACACCATGGTGTACATGTAGGAAGGTCCTTACCAATTGAACAATGCTATTTGTACACTAATTTTTTGCATATTGTTTTGCACTTGCATTGTTGTCAAGTGTCAATTGGATGGGAAAACTATTTGAAATTTAAACTATCTAATAGGATAATGTCACGTGGTAAAGGGTAAACTAAACTGTACACCATAGTGTACATGTGGCAAGGTTTTTACTTATTGAACTTTGCTATTTCTACAGTGATTTTTGACACGTTGTTTGACACTTGAATTGTTGTCAAGTGATAATTAATTGGGAAAACTGTTTGAAATTTATACTGTATAATGGGTTAATGTCACGTGGCACAGTACAAACTAAAGTGTACACCATAGGTCCTTACCGATTGAATTTCGCTATTTGTACACTGCCTTTTGACAAGTTGTTTGACACTTGCATTGTTGTCCAGTGTCAATTGGATGGAAAAACTGTTTCAAATTTAGACAATCCAAAAAGGTAATGTCACGTGGCAAAGTGTAAACTAAAATGTACACCATGGTGTACATTTAGCAAGATTTTTACTGATTGAACTTCGCTATTTGTACACTGCCTTTCGACAAGTTGTTTGACCCTTGCAGTGTTATCAAGTGTCAATTGGATGGAAAAACTATATGAAATTTAAACTGTCCAGCAGGGTAATGTCACGTGGTAATGTGTAAAATAAAGTATACAAAATAGTGTACATGTAGCATGTTTCATACAGAGTGAACTTTGCTATTTGTAAA
Organism: Olea europaea var. sylvestris; assembly: GCF_002742605.1. Lineage (NCBI taxonomy): Eukaryota > Viridiplantae > Streptophyta > Magnoliopsida > Lamiales > Oleaceae > Olea > Olea europaea. The sequence continues at coordinate 95,783 of NW_019232182.1, forward strand.
CAGATTTTTGACATGTTGTTTAACACTTGCATTGTTGTCAAGTGTCAATTGGATAGGAAAATTATTTTAAATTTAAACTGTCCAACAGGTTAATGTCACGTGGCAAAGTGTAACCTAAAGTCTACACCATATTGCAATGGAGCAAGGTCCTTACCAATTGAACTTTGCTATTTGTACACAGATTTTGGACACGTTGTTTGACACTTGCATTGTTGTCCAGTGTCAATTGCATGGGAAAACTATTTGACATTTTAATTGTCCAGCAGGGTAATGTCGCGTGGCAAAGTGTATACTAATGTTTACATCATAGTGTACATGTAGCATAGATCATACAAAGTGAACTTTGGTATTTGTACACTAATTTTTGACATGTTGTTTGACGCTTGCAGTGTTGTCAAGTTTCAATTGGATGGAAAAACTGTTTCAAATTTAAAATGTCCAACAGGGCAATATCACGTGGCAAAGTGTAAACTAAAGTATAAATCGTAGTATAATGTAGCAAGGTCCTTGCTGATTGAACTTTGATATTTGTACACAGATTTTGGACACGTTGTTTGACGCTTGCATTGTTGTCTAGTATAAATTGCATGGAAAAACTATTTGAAATTTAAACTGTCCAACAGGGTAATATCACGTGACAAAATATAAACTAAAGTGTACACCATAGTGTACATACCGATTGAACATTGCTATTTGTGCAACGATTTTTGACACGTTGTTTGACACTTGCCTTGTCGTCAAGTGTCAATTGGATGGGAGAACAGTTCAAAATTTATATTTTCTAACAGTGTAACTCCACGTGGCAATTAGGAAGGTCCTTACCGATTGAACAATGCTATTTGTACACTGATTTTTTGCATATTGTTTTACACTTGCATTGTTGTCAAGTGTCAATTGGATGGGAAAACTATTTGAAATTTAAACTATCTAGCAGGGTAATGTCATGTGGTAAAGGATAAACTAAATTGTACACCATAGTGTACATGTGGCAAGATTTTTACTGATTGAACTTTGCTATTTGTACACTGATTTTTGACACGTTGTTTGACGCTTGAATTGTTGTCAAGTGTCAATTAGATGGAAAAACTGTTTGAAATTTAACTGTATAATGGGTTAATGTCACATGGCAAAGTACAAACTAAAGTGTACACCATATTGTACATGTAACAAGGTCCTTACCGACTGAACTTTGCTATTTGTACACTGATTTTTGACACGTTGTTTGACGCTTGCATTGTTGTCAAGTGTCAATTAGATGGAAAAACTGTTTGAAATTTATACTGTCTAGCAGGGTAATGTCACGTGGCACAGTACAAACTAAAGTGTACACCATAGTGTACCACTTACAGTGTTGTCAAGTGTCAATTAGATGGAAAAACTGTTTGAAATTTATACTGTCTAGCAGGGTAATGTCACGTGGCACAGTACAAACTAAAGTGTACACCATAGTGTACCACTTACAGTGTTGTCAAGTGTCAATTAGATGGAAAAACTGTTTGAAATTTATACTGTCTAGCAGGGTAATGTCACGTGGCACAGTACAAACTAAAGTGTACACCATAGTGTACCACTTACAGTGTTGTCAAGTGTCAATTAGATGGAAAAACTGTTTGAAATTTATACTGTCTAGCAGGGTAATGTCACGTGGCACAGTACAAACTAAAGTGTACACCATAGTGTACCACTTACAGTGTTGTCAAGTGTCAATTAGATGGAAAAACTGTTTGAAATTTATACTGTCTAGCAGGGTAATGTCACGTGGCACAGTACAAACTAAAGTGTACACCATAGTGTACCACTTACAGTGTTGTCAAGTGTCAATTAGATGGAAAAACTGTTTGAAATTTATACTGTCTAGCAGGGTAATGTCACGTGGCACAGTACAAACTAAAGTGTACACCATAGTGTACCACTTACAGTGTTGTCAAGTGTCAATTAGATGGAAAAACTGTTTGAAATTTATACTGTCTAGCAGGGTAATGTCACGTGGCACAGTACAAACTAAAGTGTACACCATAGTGTACCACTTACAGTGTTGTCAAGTGTCAATTAGATGGAAAAACTGTTTGAAATTTATACTGTCTAGCAGGGTAATGTCACGTGGCACAGTACAAACTAAAGTGTACACCATAGTGTACCACTTACAGTGTTGTCAAGTGTCAATTAGATGGAAAAACTGTTTGAAATTTATACTGTCTAGCAGGGTAATGTCACGTGGCACAGTACAAACTAAAGTGTACACCATAGTGTACATGTAGTAAAGTCCTAACCGATTGAACTTTACTACTTGTACACCGATTTTTAACACGTTGTTTAACACTTGCATTGTTGTCAAGTGTCAATTGGACGGGAAAACTGTTTGACATTTAAACTATCCACAACAGGGTAATGTCACTTGGAAAAGTGTAAACTAAAGTTTACACCATAGTGTACATGTAGCAAGGTTCTTACCGATTGAACTTTGCTATTTGTACACTGATTTTTGACACGTTGTTTGACGCTTGCATTGTTGTCATGTGTCAATTGGATGGGAAAACTATTTGACATTAAAAAAATCCAACAAGGTAATGTCACGTGGCAAAGTGTAAACTAAAGTGTACACCATAGTGCACATGTAGCAAGGTTCTTACCGATTGAACATTTCTATTTTTACACAGACTTTTGACAAATTGTTTGACATTTGCATTGTTGTCAAGTTTTAGTTGGACAGGAAAACTATTTGAAATTTGAACGGTCCAGCAGGGTAACGTCACGTGGCAAAGTGTAAACTTAAGTGTACACCATATTGTAAATTTGACAAGGTTTTTACCGATTGAACTTTGTTATTTGTACACTGATTTTTAACATGTTGTTTAACACTTGCATTGTTGTCAAGTGTCAATTGGATGGGAAAACTGTTTGAAATTTATACTGTCCAACGTGGTAATGTCGTGTGGCTAAGAGCAAACTAACGTGTACACAATAGTGTACATGTAGCAAAGTCCTAACCAATTGAACTTTGCTACTTGTACACCGATTTTTAACATGTTGTTTGACACTTGCATCGTTTTCAAGTGTCAATTGGATGAGAAAATTGTTTGACATTTAAATTGCCCACAACAGGTTAATGTCACCTGGAAAAGTGTAAACTAAAGTGTGGACCATAGTGTACATGTAGCAAGGTTCTTACTGATTGAACTTTACTATTTGTACACTGATTTTTGACACGTTGTTTGACACTTGCATTGTTGTCATGTGTCAATTGGATGGGAAAACTATTTGACATTTAAACAATCCAACCGGGTAATGTCACGTGGCAAAGTGTAAACTAAAGTGTACACCATAGTGCACATGTAGCAAGGTTCTTACCGATTGAACTTTACTATTTGTACACTGATTTTTGACATGTTGTTTGACACTTGCACTGTTGTCATGTGTCAATTGGATGGGAAAACTATTTGACATTTAAACAATCCAACCGGGTAATGTCACGTGTCAAAGTGTAAACTAAAGTGTACACGATAGTGCACATGTAGCAAGGTTCTTACCGATTGAACTTTTCTATTTTTACACAGACTTTTGACAAGTTGTTTGACGCTTGCATTGTTGTCAAGTATTAGTTGGACGGGAAAACTGTTTGAAATTTGAACGGTCCAGCAGGGTAACGTCACGGGGCAAAGTGTAAACTTAAGTGTACACCATAGTGTACATGTGACAAGGTTTTTACCGACTGAACTTTGCTATTTCTACACTGATTTTGACATTACCCTATTCGACAGTTTAAATTTCAAATAGTTTTCCAATCCAATTGACTCTTGGCAACAATGTAAGTGTCAAACAATGTGTCAAAAATCATTGTACAAATAGCAAAGTTCAATCGGTAAGAACCTTGCAACATGTACTCTATGGTGTACACTTTAGTTTATACATACATGTCGTAAGGTTCTTACCAATTGAACTTTGCCATTTGTGCACTGATTTTTTACTTGTTGTTTGATACTTGCATTGTTGTCAAGTGTCAATTGGATGGAAAAACTGTTTGAAATTTAAACTGTGGAACAGGGATATGTCGTGTGGCAAAGTGTAAACTGAAGTGTACATTGCAGTGTACATGATATAGGGTTCTTACCAATTGAAATTTGCCATTTGTACACAGATTTAAGTCATATTTTTTGGCACTTGAATTGTTATCAAGTGTCAATTGGATGGAGAAACTGTTAGAAACTTAAATTGAACAATAGGGTAACGTCACGTGGTAATGTGTAAACTAAAGTGTGTGCACCATAGTCTACATGAAGCAAGGTTCTTAAGGATTGAATTTTGCTATTTGTACACTAATTTTTGACACGTTGTTTGACACTTGAATTGTTGACAAGTGTCAATTAGATGGGAAAACTGTTGGAAATTTAAACTGTCCAACAGGGATATGTCGCGTGGCAAAGGGTAAACTAAAGTGTACACCATAGTGTACATGAAGCATGGTTCTTACCGATTGAACTTTGCTATTTGTACACTGATTTTTGACACGTTGTTTGACACTTTCATTGTTGTTAAGTGTCAATTGGGTGGGAAAACTGTTTGAAATTTAAACAGTCCGACAGGGAAATGTCAAGTGGCAAAGTGCAAACTTAAGTGTACACCATAGTCTACATGTAGCAAGGTTCTTACCGTTTGAACTTTGCTATTTATACACTAATTTTTGACACATTGTTTGACTCTTGTATTGTTGTCAAGTGTCAATTGGGTGGGAAAATGGTTTGATATTTATATTCCCCGACAAGGTAATGTCAAGTGGCAAAGTGTAAAGTAAAGTGTACACCGTAGTGTACATGTAGCAGGGTTCCTACCGATTGAACTTTGCTATTTGTGCACTGATTTTAGACATGTTGTTTGACACTTGCATTGATGTCAAGTTTCAATTAGGTGGGAAAACTATCTGAAGTTTAAATTGTCCAACGGCGCAATGCCAAGTGGTAATGTGTAAACTAAAGTTTACTCAATAGTGTACATGTGCCAAGGTTCTTACCGATTGAACTTTGCTATTTGTACACTAATTTTTGAAATGTTGTTAGACACTTGCATTGTTGTCAAAAGTCAATTGGATGGGAAAAATGTTTGAAATTTAAATTATCCAACAGTGTAACATCCAGTGGCAAAGTGTTAACCAAAGTATACACCACTGTGTACATGAAGCTAGGTTCTTATTGATTGAGCTTTGCTATTTCTGCACCAATTTTTGACATGGTGTTTGATACTTGCATTTCTTACCGATTGAAGTTTGCTATTCACACATTGATTTTTGACACGCTGTTTGACACTTGCATTGCTGTCAAGTTTCAATTGAATGGAAAAGTATTTGAAGGTTAAACTATCCAATGGGGTAATGTCACATGGCAAAGTGTAAACTAAAGTGTACACCATAGTGTACATGTTGCAAGGTTCTTACCGATTTAATTTTACTATTTGTACACTGATTTTTGACACGTTGTTTTACACTTGCATTGTTGTCAAGAGTCAATTGGACTGGAAAAGTGTTTCAAATTTACTCTGTCCAACAGGGTAATGTCACGTGGCAAAGTGTAAACTAAAGTGAACACCATAGTGTACATGTAGTAAGGTTCTTATCGATTGAACTTTGCTATTTGTACACTGATTTTTGACACACTGTTTGATACTTGCATTGTTGTCGAGTGTCCACGCGACAAATCCCTATTTGACAGTTTAAATTTCAATCAGCTTTTCCATCCAATTGACACTTGACAACAATGCAAGTGTCAAACAACAAGTAAAAAATCAGTGCACAAATAGGAAAGTTCAATCGTTAAGAACCTTCCGACATGTACACTATGGTGTACACTTTAGTTTACACTTTGCCATGTGACATTACCCTATTGGACAGATTAAATTTCTAACAGATTTCCCATCCAATTGATGTTTGAAAACAATGCAAGTGAAAATTAGTCTACAAATAACAATGTTCAATCGGTAAGGCCCTTGTTACATGTACATTATGGTGTACACTTTAGTTTACACTTTGCCACGTGATATTACCCAGCTGGAAACTCTAAATTTCAAACAGTTTTCCCATCCGATTGACACTTGACAACAATGCAAGTGTCAAACAATGCGTTAAAAATTAGTGTACAAATAGCAAAGTTCAATCGGTAAGAACCTTGCTACATGTACACTATGGTGTTCACTTTAGTCAACACTTTGCCACGTGAAATTACCCTATTGGACAGAGTAAATTTCAAACAGTTTTCCCATCCAATTGACATTTGAAAACAATGTGATTGTCAAACAACCTGTTAAAAATTAGTGTACAAGTAGTAATGTTCAATCGGTAAGGACCTTGTTGCATGTACATTGTGGTGTACACTTTTGTTTACACTTTGCCACGTGACATTAACCCATTAGGCAGTATAAATTTCAAACAGTTTTCCCATCCAATTAACACTTGACAATAATGCAAGTGTCAAACAATGTGTCAAAAATCAGTGTACAAATAGCAAAGTTCCATCGGTATAAACCTTGGTACATGTACACTATGGTGTACAATTTAGCTTACACTTTGCCAAGTGACATTACCCTATTGGACAGTTTAAATTTCAAATAGTTTTCCAATCCAATTGACTCTTGACAACAATGTAAGTGTCAAACAACGTGTCAAAAATCATTGTACAAATAGCAAAGTTCAATCGGTAAGAACCTTGCAACATGTATTTTATGGTGTATAGTTTAGTTTACACTTTGCCACGTTACATTGCCCTGTTGGATTGTTTAAACTTCAAACAGTTTTCCATGCAATTGACACTTGACAATAATACAAGTGTCAAACAATGTGTCAAAAATCAATGTGTAAATAGCAAACTTCAATCGATAAGAAATGCAAGTGTCAAAACCAGGTCAAAAATTGGTGTACAAATAGCAAAGTTCGATCAGTAAGAACCTAGCTTCATGTGCACAATGGTGTACACTTTGGTTAACACTTTGCCATATGACATTACACTATTGGACAGTTTAAATTTCAAACAATTTTTTCGTCCAATTGGCACTTGATAACAAGGCAAGTGTCTAACAACGTGTCAAAAATTAGTGTACAAATAGCAAATTTCAATTGGTAGGAACCTTGCTACATGTATACTATGGATAACACTTTAGTTTACACATTGCCACTTGACATTACCCTGTTTGACAGTTTCAATAAGTTTTCCCACCCAACTGACACTTGATAACAATCGAAGTTTCAAGGAACGTGTCAAATATCAGTGTACAAATATCAAAGTTGAATCAGTAAGAACCTTGCTACATATGTACACTATTATGTGTACTTTAGTTTGCACTTAGCCACATGACATTTCCTTATTGGACATTTGAAATTTCAAACTGTTTTCACACCCAATTAACACTTGACAACAACGCAAATGTCAAACGTGTCATTACCCTGTTGGACATTTTAAATTTCAAATAGTTTTTCCATCCAATTGACACTCGATAACAATACAAGTGTCGAACAACATATTAAAAATCAATCTACATATAGCAAAGTTTAATCGGTAAGAACCTTGCTACATGTACACTATGGTGTAAACTTTAGTTTACACTTTGCCATGTGACATTACCCTATTGGGCAGTTCAAATTTCAAAAAGTTTTCCCATCCGATTGACACTTACAACAACGCAAGTGTCAAACAACATGTTAAAAATCAGTGTACAAATAGGAAAGTTCAATCGGTAAGAACCTTGCTACATGTACACTATGGTGTACACTTTAATTTACACTTTGCCATGTGACATTACCCTGTTGGGTAGTTTAAATTTCAAACAATTTTTCCATCTGATTGACACTTGACAACAAGGTAAGTGTCAAACAACGTGTCAAAAATCAGTGTACAAATAGCAAAGTTCAATCGATAAGAACCTTGCTACATGTATAATATGGTGTACACTTTAGTTTACACTTTGTCATTTGACATTATCCTGTCGGACTATTTAAAGTTCAAATAGTTTTCCCACCTAATTGACTCTTGACAACAACGCAAGTGTCAAACAACGTTTCAAAAATTAGTGTACAAAAAGCAAAGCTATATCGGTAAGAACCTTACTTCATATACACTATGGTGTACACTTTAGTTTACCCTTTGCCACGCCACACATTCCTGTTGGACAGTTTAAATTTCAAACAATTTTACCTTTCAATTGACACTTGTCAACAAAGCAAGTTTCAAACAACGTGTCAAAAATCAGTGTACAAATAGCAAAGTTCAATCAGCGAGAACCTTGCTTCATGTACACTATGGTGTACACTTTAGTTTACCCATTGCCACGCGACATATCCCGGTTGGACAGTGTAAATTTCAAATAGTTTTTCCGTCCAATTGATACTTGACAATTACGCAAGTGTCAAACAATGTGTCACAAATCAGTGTACAAATAGCAAAGTTCAATCGGTAAGAACCTTACTACATGTACACTATGGTGTACGCATTTTAGCTTACACATTTCCACGTACCGTGTTGGACAATTTAAATTTCAAACAGTTTTCTCATCCAATTGACACTTGACAACAATGCATGGGTCAAACAACGTGTCAAAAATCAGTGTACAAATAGCAAAGTTAAATCGGTAAGAACCTTGCTTCATGTACACTGTGGTGTACACTTTAGTTTAAACTTTGCCACGTGACCCCATTGGACAGTTTAAATTTCAAACAGTTTTCCCATCCAATTGACACATGACAACAATGCAAGTGTCAAACAACGTGTCAAAAATTAGTGTACAAATAGCAAAGTTCAATCGACAAGAACCTTACTACATGTAGACTATGGTGTACACACATTAGTTTACACTTTGCCATGCGAGATTACCAAGTTGGACAGTTTAAATTTCAAACTATTTTCCCATTCAACTGACACTTGACAACAATGCAAGTGTCAAACATCGTGTTAAAAATTAGTGTACAAATAGCAAAGTTCAATTAGTAAGAAATGCAAGTGTAAAACAACGTGTCAAAAATTAGTGTACAAATAGCAAAGTTCAATCGGTAAGAACCTTGCGACATGTACACTACGGTGTACGCTTTAGTCTACAGTTTGCCACTTGACATTACCATGTTGGACAGTTTAAATTTCAAACAGTTTTCACACCCAATTGACATTCGACAACAATGGAAGCGTCAAACAATGTGTCAAAAATCAGTGTACAAATAGCAAAGATCAATTTGTAAGAACCTCGCTACATGTACGCTATGGTGTACACTTTAGTTTACACTTTACCACGTGAGATTACCCTCTTGAGTCGCTTAAATTTCAAATAGTTTTCCCATCCAATTGACTCATGACAACAATGCAAGTGTCAAACAACGTGTCAAAAATCAATGTACAAATAGCAACGTTCATTCGGTAAGAACCTTGCTTCATGCTCACTATGGTGTACACCTTAGTTCACACTTTGCCACGTGACATATCCTTGTTGGGCAGTTTAAATTTCAACTAATTTTCTCATCCAATTGACACTTGACAGCAACGCAAGTGTTAAATAACGTGTCAAAATCAATGTACAAATAGCAAAGTTCAATCGGTAAGGACCTTGCTACATGCACACTATGGTGTACACTTTAATTTACACTTTGCCACGTCAAATTACACTCTTGGATAGCTTAAATTTCAAACAGTTTTCCCATCCAATTGACACTTGACAACAATGCAAGTGTCATACAACGCGTCAAAAATCAGTGTACAAATAGCAAGGTTCAATCGGTAAGGACCTTACTACAGGTACACTATGGTATACACTTTTGTTTACACCTTGCCACGTGACATTACCCTGTTGGATAGTTTAATTTCAAACTATTTTCCCAGCCAATTGACACTTGACAACAATGCAAGCATCAAACAACGTGTCAAAAATCAGTGAACAAAGAGCAAAGTTTAATCGGTAGGAACTTTGCTTCATGTACACAACGGTGTACACTTTAGTTTACACTTTGCCGCATGACATTACCCTATGAACAGTTTAAATTTCTAACACTTTTCCCATCCAATTGACACTTGACAACAACGTAAGTGTCAAACAACGTGTCAAAAATCGATGTACAAATAGCAACGTTCAATCTGTAAGAACTTTGCTATATGTTCACTATGGTGTACACACTTTAGCTTACACTTTGCCCCGTGACATTACCCTCTTGGACAGTTTAAATTTCAAACTATTTTCCAATCCAACTGGAACTTCACAATAATGCAAGTGTTAAACAACGTGTCAAAAATTAGTGTACAAATGCAAAGTTCAATCGGTAAGGACCGTGCTACTTGTACACTATGTTGTACACTTTAGTTTACACTTTGCCAGGTGACATTATCCTATTGTGCAGTTCAATTTTCAAAAAGATTTCCTATCCATTTGACACTTGACAGCAATGCAAGTGTCAAACAAAGAGTTAAAAATCTGTGTACAAATAGTAAAGTTCAATAGGTAAGGACCTTGCTACATGTACAATCTGATGTACATTTTAGTTTACACTTTGGCACGTGACATTACCCTGTTAGACAGTTTAAATTTCAAATAGGTTTCCCATCCAATTGACACTTGAAAAAATGCAAGTATCAAACAACATGTCCAATATTAGTGTACAAATAGCAAAGTTTAATCAGTCAGAACCTTGCTACATGTACACTATGGTGTACACTTTAGTTTACATTTTCCACGTGATATTAGCCCATTGGACAGTTTAAATTTCAAACAGTTTTCCCATCCAATTGACAATTGAAAATAATGTCAGTGTCAAACAACGTGTCAAAAATCGATGTACAAATAACAAAGTTCAATCGGTAAGAAATGCAAGTGTCAAACGTGTGAAAAACCAGTGTACAAATAACGAAATTCAATCGGTACGAAGTTTGCTACATGTAGACTATGTAGACTATTGGACAGTTTAAATTTCAAATAGTTTTCCCATCAAATTTACACTTGACAACAATGCAAGTGTCAAACAACTTTTCAAAAATCAGTGTACAAATAGCAAAGTTCGATCGGTACGGACCATGCTACATGTACACTATGGTGTACTCTTTAGAGTACACATTGCCACGTGACATTGCCCTGTTGGACAACTAAAATTTCAAACAGTTTTCCTGTCCAATTGACACTTGACAACAACGTAAGTGTCAAACAACGTGTTAAAAATCAGTGTACAAATAGCAAAGTTCAATCGGTAAGAACCTTGCTACATGTACACTATGGTGTACAAACTATAGTTTACCCTTTGCCCCGTGACATTACCCTGTTGGACAGTTTAAATTTCAAACTATTTTCCAATATATCTGACACTTGACAACAATGCAAGTGTCAAACAATGTGTCAAAAATCAGTGTACAGTGCGATCGGTAAGGACCGTGCTACATGTACACGATGTTGTACAATATAGTTCACACTATGCCACGAGACATTATCTAGTTGGGCAGTTTAAATTTTAAACAGATTTCCCATCCAATTGACACTTGTCAGCAACGTAAGTGTCAAACAATGTGTCAAAAATCATTATACAAATAGCAAAGTTATATTGGTAAGAACTTTGTTACATGTACACTATAGTGTACACACTTTAGTTTACACTTTGCCACGTGATATTACTCTGTTGGATAGTGTAAATTTCAAACCATTTTTTTGTCCAATTGACACTTGACAACAATGCAAGTGTCAAACAACGTTTGAAAAATCAGTGTACAAATAGCAAAGTTCAATCGGTAAAAACCTTGAAACATGTACATAGGGTGTACACTTTAGTTTACACTTTTTCACGTGACATTACCCTGTTAGACAGTTTAAATTTCAAACAATTTTCCCATCGAATTGACACTAGACAACAATCCAAGTGTCTAACAACGTGTCAAAAATCAGTGTACAAATAGCAAAGTTCAATTGGTAAGGACCGTGCTACATGTACACTATGGTGTACATTTTAGTTTACACTTTGCCACGTGACATTACCCTGTTGGGCAGTTTAAATTTCAAACAGTTTTTCCATCCAATTGACACTTGACAACAATGCAAGTGTCAAACAACGTGTCAAAAATCAGTGTACAAATAGCAAAGTTCAATCGTTGCCACTTCACATATCCCTATTGGACAGTTTAAATTTCAAACAGTTTTCTTTCCCAATTGACTCTTGACAACAATGCAAGTGTCAAACAACATGTCAAAAATTAGTGTACGAATAGTAAAGTTCGATTGGTAAGAACCTTGAGACATGTGCACTATGGTGTACACTTTAGTTTACACTTTGTCACGTGACATTAGCCTGTTGGACAGTTTAAATTTCAACCAATTTTCTCATCCAATTGACACTTGACCATAATGCAATTGTCAAACAACGTGTCAAAAATTAGTGTACAAGTAGCAAAGTTCAATTAGTAAGAACCTTGCTACAAGTACACTATGGTGTACACTTTACTTTACACTATGCCACGGGACATTACCTTATTGGATAGTTTAAACTTCAAATAGTTTTCCATCCCATTGACACTTGACAACAATGCAAGTATCAAACCATGTGTCAAAAATCAATGTACAAATAGCAAAGTTCAGTTGGTAAGGACCGTGCTACATGCACACTATGGTATACACTTTAGTTTACACTTTGTCACGTGATATTACACTGTTGGACAATTTAAATTTCAAACAATTTTCTCATCCAATTGACGCTTGACAACAATGCAAGTATCAAACAACGTGTCAAAAATCAGTGTACAAATAACAAAGTTTGATCGCTAAGAACCTTGCTACATGTACACTGTGGTGAACACTTTAGTTTACACTTTGCCACGTGACATTACCCCGTTGGATAGGTTAAACTTCAAACAGTTTTCCATCCAATTGACATTTGACAACAATGCAAGTGTCAAACAACGTTTCAAAAATCAATGTATAAATAGCAAACTTAAATCGGTAAGAATTACAAGTGTTAAACACCATGTCAAAAGTACACTTTAGTTTACACATTGCCACTTGACATTACCCTATTAGACAGTTTAAATTTCAAACAATTTTCTCACCCAATTGAGACATGACAACAATGCAAGTGTCAAGCAACGTGTCAAAAATCAGTGTATAAATAGTAAAGTTCAATCGGTAAGAACCTTGCTACATATGTACATTATTGTGTACACTTTTGTTTACACTTGGCCGCATGACATTTCCCTATTGGACATTTTAAATTTCAAACCATTTTTCCACCCAATTAACACTTGACAACAATGCAAGTGTCAAGCAACGTGTCAAAAATCAGTGTACAAATAGTAAAGTTCAATTGGTAAGAACCTTGCTACATATGTAAACTATTGTGTACACTTTTATTTACACTTGGCCGCATGACATTTCCTTGTTGGACATTTTAAATTTCAAACTATTTTCCCACCCATTTAACACTTGACAACAATGCAAATGTCAAACAACGTGTCAAAAGTCACTGTACAAATAGCAAAGTTCAATCAGTAAAAACCTTACTACATGTACACTATGTGTACACACTTTAGTTTACACTTTGCCAGGTGACATTACTCTGTTGGACAGTTTAAATTTCAAAAATTTTTCCTATCCATTTGACACTTGACAACAATGCAAGTGTCAAACAACGTGTCAATAATCACTATAAAAATTGCAAAGTTCAATTGGTAAGGACCGTGCTACATGTACACTATGGTGTTCACTTTAGTTTACAGTTTGCCACGTGACACTACCCTTTTGGGTAGTTCAAATTTCAAAAAGTTTACACTTTGCCACTTGACATTACCCTGTCGGAGAGTATAAATTTCAAACAATTTTCCTACCAAATTGACACTTGACAACAATTCAAGAGTCAAACAACGTGTTAAAAATTAGTGTACAAATAGCAAAGTTCAAAGGGTAAGAACATTGCTACATGTACAATATGGTGTACACTTTAGTTTACACTTTGCCACTTGACATTGCCCTGTTGGACTGTTTAAATTTCAAACGATTTTCCCACCCAATTAACACTTAACAACAATGAAAGTGTCAAACAACATGTCAAAAATCAATGTACAAATAGCAGAGTTCAATCGGTAAGAACCTTTCATCATATATACTATGGTGTATACTTTCGTTTACCCTTTGCCACGTGACATATCCCTATTGGAGGCTGTAAATTTTAAATATTATTCCCATCCATTTGACACTTGACAACAACGCAAGTATCAAACAACGTGTCACAAATCAGTGTACAAATAGCAAAGTTCAATCAGTAAGAACCTTGCTACATGTACACTATGGTGTACATACTTTAGTTTACACATTGCAATGTGACGTTACCCTGTTGTACAATTTAAGTTTCAAACAGTTTTCCCATCCAATTGACACTTGATAACAATTCAAGTGTCAAACAATGTGACTAAAATCTGTGTACAAATAGCAAATTTCAATCGATAAGAACCTTGCATCATGTACACTGTGGTGTATACTTCAGTTTAAACTTTGCCACGCGACATATCCATGTTCGATAGTTTAAATTTCAAACAGCTTTCCAAGCCAATTGATACTTGACGACAATGCAAGTTTTAAGCAACGTGTCAAAAATCAGTGTACAAATAGCAAAGTTTAATCGATAAGAACCTTGCGACATGTACACTATGGTGTGCACTTCAGTTTGCACTTTGTGACGTGACATTACCCTATTGGAGAGATTAAACTTCTAACAGATTTCCCATCCAATTGACAACTGAAAACAATGTAAGTGTCAAACAACGTGTTAAAAATTAGTCTACAAGGCAATGTTCAATCGGTAAGGACCTTGTTACATGTACACTATAGTGTACACTTTAGTTTTCACTTCGCCACGTGATATTACCCTATTGGAAAGTATAAATTTCAAATAATTTTCCCATCCAATTGACACTTAACAACAATGCATGTGTCAAAAAAGGTGTCAAAAATTAGTGTACAAATATTAAAGTTCAATCGGTAAGAACCTTGCTACATGTACACTATGGTGTACATTTTGATTATACTTTGCGACGTGACATTACCCTGTTGGACAGAGAAAATTTCAAATAGTTTTCCCATCCAATTGACATTTGAAAACAATGTAAGTGTCAAACAACCTGTTAAAAATCACTGTACAAGTAGCAATGTTCAATTGGTAAGGACCTTGTTACATGTACACTGTGGTGTACACTTCAGTTTACGCTTTGCCACTTGACATTACCCCACTGGACAGTATAAATTTCAAACAGTTTTCCCATCCAATTGACACTTGACAACAATGCGAGTGTCAAACAATGTGTCAAAAATCAGTGTACAAATAGCAAAGTTCAATCGGTAAGAACCTTGCTACATGTACACTATGGTGTACACTTTAGTTTACACTTTCTCATGTGACATTACCCTATTGGACAATTTAAATTTCAAATAGTTTTCCAATCCAATTGACTCTTAACAACAATGCAAGGGTCAAACAATTGTTAAAAATCAGTGTACAAATCGCAAAGTTCAATTGATAAGAACCTTGCAACATGTACACTATGGTGGTACACTTTAGTTTACACTTTGCCACGTGACATTATCCCATTGGATAGTTTAAACTTCAAACAGTTTTCCATGCAATTGACACTTGACAACAATCCAATTGTTAAACAACGTGTCAAAAATCAATGTGTAAATAGTAAACTTCAATCGGTAAGAAATGGAAGTGTCAAACATCATGTCAAAAATTAGTGTACAAATAGCAAAGTTCAATCAGCAAGAACCCGGCTTCATGTACACAATGGTGTACACTTTGGTTAACACTTTGCCATGTGACGTTACACTGTTGGACAGTTTAAATTTCAAACAGTTTTCCAAACCAATTGACACTTGACAACAATGCATGTGTCTAACAACCTGTCAAAAATTAGTGTACAAATAGCAAAGTTCAATCGATAAGAACCTTGCTACATGTACACTATGGAGTACACTTTAGTTTACACATTACCACTTGACATTACCCTATTGGACAATTTAAATTTCAATAAGCTTTCCCACCCGATTGACACTTAACAACAATCCAAGTGTCAAGCAACGTGTCAAAAATAAGTGTACAAATAGCAAAGTTCTACATATGTACACTATTGTGTCCACTTTAGTTTACACTTGGCCACATGACATTTCCCCGTTGGATAATTTACTTTTGTTTACACTTTGTCACTTGACATTACCCTGTCGGACGGTATAAATTTCAAACAATTTTCCCACCCAATTGACACATGACTGTAATGCAACTGTCGAAAAAATGTGTCAAAAGTTAGTGAACAAATAGCAAAGTTCAAAGGGTAAGAACTTTGCTACATGTACACTATGGTGTACACTTTAGTTTACACTCTGCCACTTGACATTAGCCTGTCGGACAGTTTAAACTTCAATCAGTTTTCCCACCCAATTGACGCTGAACAATAATGCAAGTGTCAAAAATCAGTATACAAGTAGCAAATTTCAATCGGTAAGAACCTTATGACATGTAGACTATTATGTACACTTTAGTTTACACTTTTCCACGTGACATTACCCTATTAGATAGTTTAAATTTAAAACAGTTTTCCAAACCAATTGTCACTTGGAAACATTGCAAATGTCAAATAACGTGTCAAAAATCAGTGTACAAATAGCAAAGTTCAATCGGTAAGAACCATGCTTCATGTACACTATGGTGTACACTTTAGTTTACCCTTTGCCACTCGACAAATCCCTGTCGGACAGTTTAAATTTCAATTCATCCAATTGACACTTAACAACAATGCAAGTGTCAAACAACATGTCAAAAATCAGTATACAAGTAGCAAAGTTGGGTCAGTAAGACCCTTGAGACGTAAACTATGGTATACACTTTAGTTTCACTTTGTCAAGTGACATTAGTCAGTTGGGCAGTTTAAATTTGAAACAGATTTCCCATCCAATCAACACTTGTTAGCAACGCAAGTTTCAAACAACGTGTCAAAAATCATTGTACAAACAGCAAAACTCAATTAGTAAGATCCTTGCTACATGTACACTGTGGTGTACACACTTTAGTTTGCACTTTGCCACGTGACATTACCCTGTTGGACAGTTTATTTTCAAAGAGTTTTCCCATCCAATTGACACTTGAGAACAATTTAAGTGTCAAACAACGTGACCTAAATCAGTGTACAAATAGTAAAGTTCAATCGGTAAGAACCTTACATCATGTACACTATGGTGTACACTTTAGTTTACACTTTGCCACGTGACATATCCCCATTGGATAGTTTGAATTCCAAACTATTTTCTCGCCCAATTGACACTTGACAACAATGCAAGTGTTAAACAACGTGTCAAAAATCAGTGTACAAATAGCAAAGTTCAATCGGCAAGAACCTTGCGACATGTACACTGTGTTGTACACTTTAGTTTATACTTTGCCACGTAACATTACCTTGTAGGACAGTTTAAATTTCAAACAGTTTTCCCATCCAATTGACAGTTGACAACAATTCAAGTGTCAAGAAAAGTGTCCAAAATAAGTGTACAAATAGCAAAGTTCAATCGGTAAGAATCTTGCTACATGTATAATACGGTATACACTTTAGTTTATAGTTTGCCACGTGACATTACCCTGTAGGACAGTTTAAATTTCAAACAGTTTTTCCATCCAATTGACACTTGACAACAATGCAAGTGTTAAACAATGTGTCCAAAATTAGTGTACAAATACCAAAATTCAATCGGTAAGAACCTTGCTACACACTTTAGTTTACACTTTGCCACGTAACATTACCCTGTTTGATAGTTTAACTTTCAACCAGTTTTCCAATTCAATCGACACTTGACAACAACGTAAGTGTCAAACAAAGTGTCAAAAATCAATATGCAAATAGTAAAATTCAATGGGTAAGAACCTTGCTTCGTGTACACTATGGTGTACACTTTAGTTTACACTGTGCACATGACATATCTTTATTGGACAGTTTAAATTTCAAACAATTTTCCCATCTAATTGGCACTTGAGAACAATATTAGTGTCGAACAACGTGGCATAAATCATTGTACAAATAGCAAAGTTCAACCGATAATAGTTTACACTTTGTTACGTGACATTACCCTGTTAGACAGTTTAAATTTCAAACAGTGTTCCTATCCAATTGACTCTTGACAATAATGCAAGTGTCAAACAATGTGTCAAAAATCAGTTTACAAATAGCCAAGTTCAATGGGTAAGAACCTTGCTTCATGTACACTATGGTGTACACTTTAGTTTACACTTTGCCACATGACATATCCGTGTTGGACAGTTTAAATTTTAAACAATTTCCCATCTAATTGACACAAGACAGCAATATTATTGTCGAACAACGTGTCAAAAATCATTGTACAAATAGCAAAGTTCAACTTGTAATAGTTTACACTTTTTTACATGACATTACCCTGTTTGATAGTTTAAATTTCAAACGATTTTCCCATCGAATTAACACTGGACAACAATGTATGTGTCAAGCAACTTTTCAAAAATAAGTTTACAAATAGCAAAGTTCAATCGGTACGGACCACGCTACATGTACACTATGGTGTACACTTTTAAATTTCAAACATGACACTGTTGGATAGTTTAAATTTCAAACGAGGTATTAACCTACTGGATAGTTTAAATTTCAAATAGTTTTCCATCCAATAGACACTTGACAACAACGAAAGTGTCAAACAACGTGTCAAAAATTGGTGTACAAATAACAAAATTCAATCGGTAAAACCTTGTTACGTGTACACTATGGTGTACACTTTAGTTTACACCTTTCCACGTGACATTACCCAGTAAGACAGTTTAAATTTAAAATAGTTTTCGCATCAGATTGACACTTGACAACAATTCAGATTGACACTTGACAACAATTCAAGTGTCAAACAACGTCTCAAAAATCAGTGTACAAATAACAAAGTTAAATCGGTAAGGACCATGCTACATGAACACTATGGCTTACTCATTAGTTTACACTTTGCCACGTGATAATACCTTGTTGGAATGTTTAAATTTCAAAAAAATTTCCCATCCAATTGACACTTGACAACAATGTATGTGTCAAACAACATCTCAAAAATTGGTGTACAAATAGCAAAGTTCAATCGGTAAGAACCTTGCTTCATGCACACTACGGTGTACACTTTAGTTTACACCTTGCCACTTGACATATCTCTGTTGGACAGTTTAAATTTCAAATAGTTTTCCCATCCAATTAACACTTGACAACAATGCAAATGTCAAACAACGTGTCAAAAATCAGTGTGCAAATAGCCAAGTTTAATCGGTAAGAACCTTGTGACATGTACACTTTAGTTTACACTTTGCCACTTTACATTATCCTGTTGGACAGTTTAAATTTCAAACAGTTTTCCCACCCAATTGACACTCGACATCAATGTAAGTGTCAAACAACGTGTCGAAAATCAGTGTACAAATAGCAAAGTTAAATCCAGTGTATAAATAGCAATGTTCAATCGGTAAGAACCTTGAGACATGTACATTACTGTGTACACTTTAGTTTACACTTTTCCACGTGACATTACCCCATCAGACATTTTAAATTTCAAATTGTTTTCCCACCCAATTGACACTTGACAACAATGCAAGTGTCAAACAACGTGTTAAAAATAAGTGTACAAATGGTACACTTTAGTTTACACTTTACCTCATGAGATTACCCTCTTGGGCAGTTTGAATTTCAAACAGTTTTTCCATCCTATTAACACTTGACAACAACATGCGATTGTCATACATCGTCTCAAAAATCAGTGTACAAATAGCAAAGTTCAATCAGTAGGAACCTTGCTACATGTACACTATAGTGTACACACTTTAGTTCACACATTGCCACGTGACATTGCCCTGTAGGACAGTTCAAATTTCAAATATTTTTCCTATCCAATTGACACTAGACAACAATGTATGTGTCAAACAACGACTTAAAAATCAGTGTACAAATAACAAAGTTCAATCAGTAAGGACCACGCTACATGTACCCTATGGTATACTCTTTAGTTTACACTTATCCACGTGACATTACCTTGTTGGACAGTTTAAATTTCAAACAATTTTTCTATCCAGTTCACACTTGACAACAATGCATGTGTCAAACAACGTGTCGAAAATTAGTGTACGAATAGCAAAGTTCAATCGGTAAGAACCTTGCTTCATGCACACTATGGCGTACACTTTAGTTTACACTTTGCCACGTGACATATCTCATTGGACACTTTAAATTTCAAACAGTTTTCCCATCCAACTGACACTTGACAACACTGGAAGTATCAAACAACATGTCCAAAATCAGTGTACAAATAGCAAAGTTCAATCGGTAAGAACCTTGCGATGTGTACACTATGGTGTACACTTTAGTTTACACTTTGCCACTTGACATTACCCTGTTGGATTGTTTAAATTTCAAACAATTTTCCCAACCAATTGACCCTAGACAACAATGCAAGTGTCAAACATCGTGTCAAAAATTAGTGTACAAATAGAAAAGTTCAATTGTTAAGAATATTGCTTCATGTACACTATGGTGTACACTTTAGTTTATGCTTTGCCACGTAATATTACCCTGTTGGGTAGTTTAAATTTCAAAAAAATTTCCCATCCAATTGACACTTGACAAATACACAAGTGTCAAACAACATGTCCAAAATCAGTGTACAAATAGTAAAGTTCAATCGGTAAGAACTTTGTTACATGTACACTATGGTGCACACACTTTAGTTTACACTTTGTCACATGACATTACCCTGTTGGACAGTTTAAATTTCAAACAGTTTTCCTATCCATTTGACACTTGACAACAATACAAGTGTCAAACAATGTGTTAAAAATCAGTGTACCAATAATAATGTTCAATCAGTAAGGACCCTACTGCATGTACACTATGGTGTATACATTAGTTAACACTTTGCCATGTGACATTACCGTGTTGGTCAGTTTAAATTTCAAACGGTTTTCACATCCCATTGACACTTGACAACAATGCATGTGTCAAACAGCCTGTCAAAAATCAGTGTACAAATAGTAAAGTTTAATCGGTAAGAACCCTGCTACATGCAAACTACGGTGTACACTTTAGTTTACACTTTGCCCCTTGACATTACCCTATTGGACAGTTTAAATTTCAAATAATTTTCCCACCCAATTGACACTTGACAACAATGCAAGTGTCAAACAACGTGCTAGAAATAAGTGTACAAATGGTACACTTTAGTTACACTTTGCCACGTGAGAGATTACCCTCTTGGGCAATTTGAATTTCAAATAGTTATTCCAACCTATTAACACTAGACAACAACACACAATTGTCATACAACGTCTCAAAAATCAGTCTACATGTAGCAAAGTTCAATCGGTAAGAACCTTGCTACATGTACACTATAGTGTACACTCTTTAGTTCACACATTGCCAAAGACATTACCCAATAGGACAGTTCAAATTTCAAACAGTTTTCCTATCCAATTGACACTCAACAACAATGCATGCATCAAACAACGTCTCAAAAATCAGTGTACAAATAACAAAGTTCAATCGGTAAGGACCACGCTACATGTACCCTATGGGGTACACTTTAGTTTACACTTATCCACGTGACATTACCCAGTTGAACAGTTTTAGTTTCAAATAGTTTTTCTATCCAATTGACACTTAACAACAATGCATGTGTCAAACAACATGTTAAAAATTAGTGTACAAATAGAAAAGTTCAATCGGTAAGAACCTTGCTTCATGCACACTATTGTGTACACTTTAGTTTACACTTTACCACGTGACATATCCCTGTTGGACACTTTAAATTTCAAATAGTTTTCCCATCCAGTTGACACTTGACAACAATGAAAGTGTCAAACAACTGTCCAAAATTAGTGTGCAAATAGCAAAGTTCAATCGGTAAGAACCTTGTGACTTGTACACTATTGTGTACACTTTAGTTTACACTTTGCCACTTGACATTACCCTATTGGACAGTTTAAATTTCAAACAATTTTCCCAACCATTTGACCCTAGACAACAATGCAAGTGTCAAACAACGCGTCGAAATTCAGTGTACAAATAGAAAAGTTCAATCGTTAAGAATATTGCTTCATGTACACCATGGTGTACACTTTAGTTTACACTTTCCCACGTGGCGTTACCCTGCTGGGCAATTCAAATTTCAAACAGTTTTCCATCCAATTGACACTTGACAAATACGCAAGTGTCAAACAACGTATCCAAAATCAGTGTACAAATAGCAAAGTTCAATTGGTAAGAACCTTGCTACATGTACACAATGGTGCACACACTTTAGTTTGCACTTTGTCATGTGACATTACCCTGTTGGACAGTTTAAATTTCAAACAGTTTTCCTATCCAATTGACACTTGACAACAATGCAAGTGTCAAGCGATGTGTCAAAAATCAGTGTACAAATAATAATGTTCAATCGGCAAGGACCCTACTACACGTACACTATGGTGTATACATTAGTTAACACTTTGCCATGGGACATTACCCTGTTGGACAGTTTAAATTTCAAACAGTTTTTGCATCCCACTGACACTTGACGACATTACAAGTGTCAAACAACGTGTCAAAAACTAGAGTACAAATAATAAAGTTCAAACGGTAAGAACCTTGCTACATGTACACTATGGTGTACACTTTAATTTGCACTTTGCCACGTGACATTAACCCATTGAATTTTCAAATAGTTTTCAATCCAATTGACAGTTGAAAACAATGCAAGAGTTAAACAACGTGTCAAAAATCAATATACAAATAGGAAACCTCAATCGGTAAGAAATTCAAGTGTCAAACACCATGTCAAAAATCGGTGCACAAATAGAAAAGTTCAATCTGTAAGAACTTTGCTTCATGTACACAATGGTGTACACCTTGGTCTACACTTTGCTACGTGACGTTACACTGTTGGACAGTTTAAATTTCAAACATGTTTTCCATCCAATTGACACATGGCAACAATGCAAGTGTTAAACAACGTGTCAAAAATCAGTGTACAAATAGTAAAGTTCAATTGGTAAGAACCTTGAGACATGTACACTATGGTGTACACTTTAGTTTACAATTTCTCACGTGACATTAGCCTGTTGGACAATTTAAATTTCAAACAGTTTTCCCATCCAGTTGACAATTGACAACAACGTAAGTGTCAAACAATGTGTCACAAATCCGTGTACAAGTAGCAAAGTTCAATCGGTAAGAACCTTGCTACATATACACTATGGTGTACACACTTTAGTTTACACTTTGCCACGTGACATTACCCTATTGGACAATTCAAGTTTCAAACAATTTTCTCATCCAATTGACACTTGACGAAAATTCAAGTGTCATACGACGTGTCTAAAATCAGTGTACAAATAGCAAAGTTCAATCGGTAAGAACCTTGCATCATGTACACTATGGTGTACACTTTAGTTTACACTTTTTTACGTAACATATCCCTGTTGGACAGTTTAAATTTAAAACAATTTTCAAATCTAATTGACACTTGACAGCAATAAAAGTGTCGAACAACGTGTCAAAAATCAGTGTACAAATTACAAAGTTCAATCAGTAATTGTTTACACTTTTTTATGTGATATTACCCTATTGGACACTTTAAATTTCAAACAATTTTCCCATCAAATTTACACTTGACAACAATGCAAGTGTAAAACAACTTTTCAAAAATCTGTGTTCAAATAGCAAAGTTCAATCGGTACGGACCATGCAACATGTACACTATGGTGTACTCTTTAGTGTACACTTTGCCAGGTCACATTGCCCTGTTGGACAGTTTAAATTTCAAACAGTTTTTCCATCCAATTGACACTTGACAACAATGCAAGGGTCAAACAACGTGTCAAAAATAAGAGTACAAACAGCAAAGTTCTCTCGGTAAGAACATTGCTATATGTACACTTTAGTTTCCACTTTGCCACGTGACATTACCCCATTCGACAGTTTAAATTTCAAATAGTTTTTCAATCCAATTGACACTGGACAACAATGCAAATCGGTAAGAACATTGCTATATGTCCACTTTAGTTTACACTTTGCCACGTGACATTACCCCATTGGACAGTTTAAATTTCAAATAGTTTTTCAATCCGGTTGACACTTGACAACAATGCAAGTGTCAAACAATGTGCCAAAAATAAGTGTACAAATAGTAAAGTTTAATCGGTAAGAAATGCAAGCGTCGAACAACGTGTCAAAAATCAGTGTACAAATAACAAAGTTCAATTGATAAGATCCTTGCTTCGTGTACACTATAGTGTCACTTTGGTTTACACTTTGTCACGTGACATAACCATATTGGACAGTTTAAATTTCAAACGGTTTTCCAATCCAATTTATACTAGACAACAGTGCAAGTGTCAAACAACGTGTCAAAAATCAGTGTACAAATAGCAAAGTTCAATTGGGAAGGACCTTGCTTTATGTACAATATGGTGCACACTTTAGTTTACACTTTGCCACGCGACAAATCCCTATTGGACAATTTAAATTTCAAACAGTTTTTCTATCCAATTGACACTTGAAACAATTCAAGTGTCAAACAACGTGTCAAAAATCAATGTACAAAGAGCAAAGTTCAAATAGTAAGAACCTTGAGATATGTACGCTATGGTGTACACGTTAATTTACACTTTGCCATGTGACATTACCCCGTTGGACAGTATAAATTTCAAATAGTTTTCCCATCTAATTGACACTTGACAATAATGCAAGTGTCAAACAATATGTTAAAAATCAGTGTACAAATAGCGAAGTTCAATCGGTAGGAACCTTGCTACATGTACACTATGGTGTACACTTTAGTTTACGCTTTGTCACACGACATTACCCTGTTGGATAGTTTAAATTTCAAACAGTTCCAATTGACTCTTGACAACAATATAAGTGTCATACAACGTGTCGAAAATCAATGTACAAATAGTAAAGTTCAATCAGTAAGAACCTTGCTTCATGTACACTATGGTATACACTTTAGTTTACTCTTTTCCACATGACATATCCTTGTTGGACAGTTTAAATTTCTAACAATTTTTCCATCTGATTGACACTTGACAACAATACAAGTGTCGAACAATGTGTCAATAATCAGTGTACAAATTGCAAAGTTTAATCGGTAATAGTTTACACTTTGTTACGTGTCATTAACCTATTGGACAGTTTAAATTTCATGCTATTTTCCCATCGAATTTACATTTGACAATAATGCAAGTGTCAAACAACTTTTCAAAAATCAGTGCACAAATAGCAAAGTTCAATCGGAGCGGACCGTGCTACATGTACACTATGGTGTACTCTTTAGTGTACCCATTGCCACGTGACATTGCCCTGTTGGACAGTTAAAATTTCAAATAGTTTTCCTGTCCAGTTGACACTTGACAACAATGCAAGTGTCAAACAATGTGTCAAAAATCAGTGTACAAATAGAAAATTTCGATCGGTAAGGACCGTGCTACATGTACGCTATGTTGTACACTATAGTTTACATTTTGCCACGAGACATTACCCAGTTGGGAAGTTTAAATTTCAAACAGTTTTCCCTCCAAATTAACACTAGGCAACAATACAAGTGTCAAATAACGTGTCAAAAATCAATGTACAAATAGCAATGTTCAATCGGTAAGAGCCTTGCTTCATATACACTGTGGTGTATACTTTAGTTTACACTTTGCCACGCGATATATCCCTGTCGGACAATTTAAATTTCAAACAGTTTTCCCATCCAATTGACCCTTGACAACAATGCAAGTGTCAAACAACATGTCAGTTGGGAAGTTTAAATTTCAAACAGTTTTCCCATCCAATTGACCCTTGACAACAATGCAAGTGTCAAACAACGTGTCAAAAATTAGTGTACAAATAGCAAAGTTGGATCGGTTGGAACCTTGCTTCATGTACACCATGATGTACACTTTAGTTCACACTTTACCACGTGACATATCCCTATTGGACAGTTTAAATTTCAAATAATTTTCTTATCCAATTGACACTTGCCATCAATGCAAGTGTCAAACAATGTGTTAAAAATCAGTGTACGAATAGTAAAGTTCAATCGTTAAGAACCTTGAGACACGTACATTATGGATTACACTTTAGTTTACACTTTGTCACGTGACATTAGCCTGTTGGACAGTTTAAATTTTAACCAATTTTTCCATCCAATTGACACTTGACAACAATGCAAGTGTCCAAAAAGTGTCAAAAATCAGTGTACAAGTAGCAAAGTTCAATCGGTAAGAACATTGCTGCAAGTACACTATGGTGTACACTTTAGTTTACACTTTACCACGGGACATTACCCCGTTGGGTAGTTTAAACTTCAAATAGTTTTCCATCCAATTGACACATGACAACAATGCAAGTGTCGAATAACATGTCAAAAATAATATATAAATAGCAAAGTTCAAGTGTAGAAATTGCAAAGTTTGATCACTAAGAACCTTGCTACATGTACACAATGTTGAACACTTTAGTTTACACTTTACCACGTGACATTACCCCGTTGGATAGTTTAAACTTCAAACAGTTTTCCATCCAATTGACACTTGACAATAATGCAAGTATCAAACAACTTGTCAAAAATCAATGTATAAATAACAAACTTCAATCGATAAGAAATGCAAGTGTCAAACGTCATGTCAAAAATTGGTGTACAAATAGCAAAGATCAATCAGTAAGAACCTTACTTCATGTACACAATGGTGTACAAATAGCAAAGTTCAATCGGTAAGAACTTTGCCACATATGCACACTATTGTGTATACTTTAGTTTACACTTGGCCGTATGACATTCCCCTGTTCGGCATTTTAAATTTCAAACTATTTTCCCACCCAATTGACACTTGACAACAATGAAAATGTCAATCAACGTGCCAAAAATCACTGTTTAAATAGCAAAGTTCAATCGGTAAGAACCTTGCTACATGTACACTGTGTACACACTTTAGTATGTAGTTTGCCAAGTGATAGTACCCTTTTGGACAGTTTAAATTTCAAACAGCTTTCCAATCCAATTGATACTTGACAACAATACAAGAGTCAAACAACGTGTCAATAATCAGTGTAAAGATAGCAAAGTTCAATTGGTAAGGACCGTGCTACATATACACTATGGTGTACACTTTAGTTTACACTTTGCCACATGACATTACCCTGTTGGGTAGTTTAAATTTCAAAAAGCTTTCCAATCTGATTGATACTTGACAACAACGCAAGGGACAAACAAGGCATCCAAAATTAGGGTAGAAATAGCAAAGTTCAATCGGTAAGAACCTTGCTACATCTATACTATGGCGTACACTTTAGTTTACACTTTGCCACTTGACATCGACTATCTAAATTTCAAATAGTTTTCCCACCCAATTGACACTTGACAACAAAGCAAGTGTCAAACAACGTGTCAAAAATTAGTGTACAAATAGCAAAGTTCAATTGGTAAGAACCTTGCTACATGTACACTACGGTGTACACGTTAGTTTACACTTTGCCACTTGACATTATCCTGTCGGATAGTATAAATTTCAAATAATTTTCCCACCCAATTGACACTTGACAACAATGCAAGTGTCAAACAACGTGTCAAAAATTAGTGTACAAATTGCAAAGTTCAAACGGTAAGAACCTTGCTACATGTACACTACGTGTACACTTTATTTTACACTTTGTCACATGACATTACCCTATCGTAAAGTTTAAAATTCAGACAGTTTTTCCACCCAATTGACACTTGGCAAAAATGCAAGCGTCAAACAACGTGTAAAAAATCTGTGTACAAACAGCAAAGTTTAATCGGTAAGAACCATGCTTCATGTACACTATAGTGTACACTTTAGTTTACCCTTTGCTACGCGACATATCCCTATTGGAAAGTTTAAATTTCAATAAGTTTTTCCATCCAATTGACACTTGTCAAAAATGCAAGCGTCAAACAACGAGTCAAAAATCAGTGTACAATTAGAAAAGTTCAATCGGTAAGGACCTTGCTACATGTACACTATGGTATACACTTTCGTTTATACTTTACCACGTGACGTTACCCGATTGGACAGTTTAAATTTCACTCAATTTTCCCTTCCAATTGACACTTGACAACAATGCAAGTGTCAAACAACATGTCCAAAATCAGTGTACAAACTGCAAAGTTCAATCCATAAAAACTTTACTACATGTACACTATGATGTACAATTTAGTTTATAATTTGCCCAGTTACATTACCCTGTTGGACAGTTTATGTGTCAAACAGTTTTTCCATCCAATTGACAGTTGACAACAATTCAAGTGTTAAACAACGTGTCAAAAATCAGTGTACAAATAGCAAAGTTCAATCAGTAAGAACCTTGCCCGACGAACAATATGGTCTACACTTTAGATTTCACTTAGTCACGTGATATTACCCTATTGGACAGTTTTAATTTCAAACAGTTTTCCCATCCAATTGACACTTGACAACAATCCAAGTGTCAAATAACATGCCAAAAATCAATGTACAAATATTAGAGTTCAATCGGTAAGGTTTACACTTTGCCACGCGACATTACGCTACTGGACCGTTCAAATTTCAAACAGTTTTCACATCCAATTTACACTTGAAAACATTGCAAGTGTCAAACATCATGTCAAAAATCAGTGCATAAATAGCAAAGTTCAATCAGTGAGAACCTTGCTACATGTACACTGTAATGTATACTTTAGTTTACACTTTGCCACGTGACATTACCCTGTTTGACAGTTTAAATGTCAAACAGTTTTCCCATCCATTTGATACTTGACAATAATGCAAGTGTCAAACGTGTCAAAAATCAACGTACAAATAGTAGTTTTTTCCATCCAATTGACACTTGACAACAATGCAAATGTCAAAAAACATGTCAAAAATCAATGTACAAATAGCAAAGTTCAATCGGTAAGAACCTTCCTACATGTACACTATGGTGTACACTTCAGTTTACACTATGCCACGTGACATTACCTTGTTTGACAGTTTAAATTTCAAATAGTTTTCCCATCCAATTGACACTTGACGATAATGCAAGTATCAAATAATGTTTCAAAAAATAGTGTACAAATAGAAAAGTTCAATCGATAAGGACCTTGCTATATGTACACTATGGTGTACACTTTAGTTTACACTTTACCATGTGACATTACCTTGTTGGAAAGTTTAAATTTCAAACAGTTTTCTCATCCAATTGACACTTGACAATAATGCAAGTGTCAAACAACGTTCCAAAAATAAGTGTACAAACAGCAAAGTTCAATTCGTAAGAACCTTGCAACATGTACCATATGGTGTACACTTTAGTTTACACTTTGCCATAGGACGTTACCCCGCTGGACAATTTAAATTTCAAACAGTTTTCCCATCCAATTGACACTTGACAACAATGTAAGTGTCAAGCAAGGGTACAAAAATTATTGTACTAATTGCTAAGTTCAATCGGTAAGAACCTTGCTACCTGTACACGATGGTGCACCCACTTTACTTTATACATTGCCACGTGACAATACCCTGTTGGATAGTTTAAATTTCAAACAATTTTCCCATCCACTTGAGAATTGACAACAACGCAAGTGTCAAACAACCTATGAAAAATCAGTGTACAAATAGGAAAGTTCAATCGGTAAGTACCTTGCTACATGTGCACTATGATGTACACTTTAGTTTACACTTTGTCAAGTGACATTACCTTGTTGGATAGCTTAAATTTCAAAAAAAATTTCCATCCAATTGATCCATGAGAATAATGCAACTGTTAAACAACGTGACAAAAATCTGTGTACAAATAGCAAAGTTCAATCGGTAAGGACCTTGTTACATTACACTATGGTGTACACTTTAGTTTACACTTTACCACGTGACGTTACTCTGTTGGACAATTTAAAATTCACTAAGTTTTACCATCCAATTGACACTTGACAACAATGCAAGTGTAAAACAACGTGTCGAAAATCAGTGTACAAACAGCAAAGTTCAATCCATAAGAACCTTCCTACATGTATACTATGGTGTAAACTTTTGTTTGTACTTTGCCACATGATGTTACCCTGTTGGACAGTTTAAATTTCAAATAGTTATCCCATCCAATTGACACTTGGAAACAATTCAAGTGTCAAACAACGTGTCAAAAATCAATATACAAATAGCAAAGTTCAATCGGTCGGAACCTTGCGATGTGTATACTATGGTGTGCACTTTATTTTACACTTTGCCACGTGTCATTATCCTGTTGGACAGTTTAAATTTCAAACAGTCTTCCCATCCCATTGGCACTTGACAACAATGTAAGTGTCAAACAACATGTCAAAAATCTATTTACAAATAACAGTTTTCCCATCCAATTGACACTTGACATCAATGCAAGTGTCAAACATGTCAAAGATCAGTGTACAAATAGCAAACTTTAATCGGCAAAAAGCTTGCTACATGTTCACTATGGTATACACTTTAGTTTACACTTTACCATGTGACATTATCCTATTTGACAGCTTAAATTTCAAACAATTTTCCCATCGAAATGACAGTTGGCAACAATGCAAGTGTCAAACAACCTATTAAAATTCAGTGTACAAATAGCAAAGTTCAATCGGTAAGCACCTTGCTACATCTACACCACTATACACTTTAGTTTACACTTTGCCAAGTGACATTACCCTATTGGACAGTTTAAATTTCAAACAGTTTTCCCATCCAATTAACACTTGACAACAATGCAAGTGTCAAACAACTTGTCAAAAATCTGTGTACAAATAGTAAAGTTCAATCGGTAAGGACCTTGCTACATTACACTATGGTGCACATTTTTGTTTACACTTTGCCACCAGACGTTACCCTATTGGACATTTTAAATTTCAAACAGTTTTTCCATCCAGCTAACACTTGACAACAATGCATGTGTTAAACAACGTGTCAAAAATCAGTGTACAAATAGCAATATTCAATCAGTAAAAACCTTGCTAGTTGAACAGTATGGTGTACACTTTAGATTACATTTTGTCACGTGACATTACTCTGTTGGATAGTTTAAATTTAAAATAGGTTTCCCATCCATTTGACACTTGATAGCAATGCAAGTGTCAAACAACATGCTAAAAATCAGTGTACAAATAACAAAGTTCAACCTGTAAGAACCTTGCTAGATGAATAATATGGTGGACACATTAGATTACACTTTGTCACGTGACATTACCCTGTTGGACAGTTTAAATTTCACTCAGTTTTGCCATCTAGTTAACACTTGACAACAATGTAAGTGTTAAACGTGTCAAAAATCAATGTACAAACAGCAAAGATAAATCTGTAAGAACCTTGCTACATGTGCACTATGGTGTACACTTTAGTTTGTACTTTACCACGTGACTTTACCTTGTTCGACAGTTTAAATTTCAAACAGTTTTCCCATCCAATTGACACTTGACAACAATGCAAGTGTCAAACAACGTGTCAAAATCAGTGTACAAATCGCAATGTTCAATCGGTAAGAACCTTGCTACATGTTCACTATGGTGTACGCTTTAGTTTACACTTTTCCAAGTGACATTACCTTGTTTGACAGTTTAAATTTCAAATAGTTTTCCCATGCAATTGACACTTGACAACAACACAAGTGTCAAACAAAGTGTCAAAAATATGTGTACAAATAGAAAAGTTCAATCGGTAAGGACCTTGCTACATGTACACTATGGTGTGCACTTTAGTTTATAATTTGCCATGTGACATTACCCTGTTGGACAGTTTAAATTTCACACAGTTTTTCCATCAAATTGAAACTTGACAACAATGCAAGTGTCAAAAAAGTGTCGAAAATCAGTGTACAAACAGTAAAGTTCAATTCGTAAGAACCTTGCTACATGTACACTATGGTGTACACTTCAGTTTACACTTTTCCACGTGACGTTACCCTGTTTGACAGTTTGAATTTCAAATAGTTTTCCCATCCAATTGACACTTGACAACAATGTAAGTGTCAAACAACGTGTCAAAAATTAGTGTACAAATAGTAAAGTTCAGTTGGTAGGAACCTTGCTACATGTACACTATGGTGCACCCACTTTAATTTACACTTTGCCACGTGACATTACCCTTTTGGACAATTTATATTTCAAATAGTGTTCCCATCCAATTGTCACTTGAAAACAATGCAAGTATTAAATAACGTGTAAAAAATTAGTGTACAAATAGCAAAGTTCAATCGGTAAGAACCTTGCTATGTGTACTCTATGGTATACACTTTAGTTTACACTTTGCCACGTGACATTACCGTATTTGACAGTTTAAATTTCAAACAGTTTTCCCATCCTATTGGCACTTGACAACAATACAAGTGTCAAACAACGTTTAAAAAATCAGTGTACCAATAATAATGTTCAATCAGTAAAGACCCTGCTGCATGTACACCATGGTGTATACATTAGTTAACAGTTTGCCATGTGACATTACCTTGTTGGTCAGTTTAAATTTCAAACGGTTTTCACATCCCATTGACACTTGACAACAATGCATGTGTCAAACAGCCTGTCAAAAATCAGTGTACAAATAGTAAAGTTCAATGGGTAAGAACCCTGCTACATGCAAACTACGGTGTACACTTTAGTTTACACTTTGCCACTTGACATTACCCTATTGGACAGTTTAAATTTCAAACAATTTTCCCACCCAATTGACACTTGACAACAATGCAAGTGTCAAACAACGTGCCAAAAATAAGTGTACAAATGGTACACTTTAGTTTACACTTTGCCACGTAAGAGATTACCCTCTTGGGCAATTTGAATTTTAAATAGTTATTCCAACCTATTAACACTAGACAACAACACACAATTGTCATACAACGTCTCAAAAATCAGTGTACATGTAGCAAAGTTCAATCGGTAAGAACCTTGCTACATGTACACTATAGTGTACACTCTTTAGTGCACACATTGCCAGAGACATTACTCAATAGGATAGTTCAAATTTCAAACGGTTTTCCTATCCAATTGACACTCAACAACAATGCATGCATCAAACAACGTCTCGAAAATCAGTGTACAAATAACAAAGTTCAATCGGTAAGGACCACGCTACATGTACCCTATGGGGTACTCTTTAGTTTACACTTATCCACATGATATTACCCAGTTGGACAGTTTTAGTTTCAAATAGTTTTTAATCCAATTGACACTTAACAACAATGCATATGTCAAACAACGTGTCAAAAATTAGTGTACAAATAGAAAAGTTCAATCGGTAAGAACCTTGCTTCATGCACACTATTGTGTACACTTTAGTTTACACTTTGCCACGTGACATATCCCTGTTGGACACTTTAAATTTCAAATAGTTTCCCATCCAGTTGACACTTGACAACAATGAAAGTGTCAAACAACGTGTCCAAAATCAGTGTGCAAATAGCAAAGTTCAATCGGTAAGAACCTTGTGACATGTACACTATTGTGTACACTTTAGTTTACACTTTGCCACTTGACATTACCCTATTGGACAGTTTAAATTTCAAACAATTTTCCCAACCATTTGACCCTAGACAACAATGCAAGTGTCGAACAACGCGTCGAAAATCAGTGTACAAATAGAAAAGTTCAATCGTT
Organism: Olea europaea var. sylvestris; assembly: GCF_002742605.1. Taxonomy (NCBI): domain Eukaryota; kingdom Viridiplantae; phylum Streptophyta; class Magnoliopsida; order Lamiales; family Oleaceae; genus Olea; species Olea europaea. The sequence continues at coordinate 129,383 of NW_019232182.1, forward strand.
AAGAATATTGCTTCATGTACACCATGGTGTACACTTTAGTTTACACTTTCCCACATGACATTACCCTGTTGGGCAATTTAAATTTCAAACAGTTTTTCCATCCAATTGACACTTGACAAATACGCAAGTGTCAAACAACGTATCCAAAATCAGTGTACAAATAGCAAAGTTCAATTGGTAAGAACCTTGCTACATGTACACAATGGTGCAAACACTTTAGTTTGCACTTTGTCACGTGACATTACCCTGTTGGACAGTTTAAATTTCAAACAGTTTTCCTATCCAATTGACACTTGACAACAATGCAAGTGTCAAGCGATGTGTCAAAAATCAGTGTACAAATAATAATGTTCAATCGGCAAGGACCCTACTACACGTACACTATGGTGTATACATTAGTTAACACTTTGCCATGGGACATTACCCTGTTGGACAGTTTACATTTCAAACAGTTTTTGTATCCCACTGACACTTGACGACATTACAAGTGTCAAACAACGTGTCAAAAACTAGTGTACAAATAATAAAGTTCAAACGGTAAGAACCTTGCTACATGTACACTATGGTGTACACTTTAATTTGCACTTTGCAACGTGACATTACCCCGTTGAATTTTCAAAAAGTTTTCAATCCAATTGACAGTTGAAAACAATGCAAGTGTTAAACAACGTGTCAAAAATCAATATACAAATAGGAAACCTCAATCGGTAAGAAATTCAAGTGTCAAACACCATGTCAAAAATCGGTGCACAAATAGAAAAGTTCAATCTGTAAGAACTTTGCTTCATGTACACAATGGTGTACACCTTGGTCTACACTTTGCTACGTGACGTTACACGGTTGGACAGCTTAAATTTCAAACATGTTTTCCATCCAAATGACACATGGCAACAATGCAAGTGTCAAACAACGTGTCAAAAATCAGCGTGCAAATAGTAAAGTTCAATTGGTAAGAACCTTGAGACATGTACACTATGGTGTACACTTTAGTTTACAATTTCTCACGTGACATTAGCCTGTTGGACGGTTTAAATTTCAAACAGTTTTCCCATCCAGTTGACAATTGACAACAACGTAAGTGTCAAACAATGTGTCACAAATTCGTGTACAAGTAGCAAAGTTCAATCGGTAAGAACCTTGCTACATATACACTATGGTGTACACACTTTAGTTTACACTTTGCCACGTGACATTACCCTGTTGGACAATTCAAGTTTCAAATAGTTTTCTCATCCAATTGACACTTGACGAAAATTCAAGTGTCATATGACGTGTCTAAAATCAGTGTACAAATAGCAAAGTTCAATCGGTAAGAACCTTGCATCATGTGCACTATGGTGTACACTTTAGTTTACACTTTTTCACGTGACATATCCCTGTTGAACAGTTTAAATTTAAAACAATTTTCCAATCTAATTGACACTTGACATCAATAAAAGTGTCGAACAACGTGTCAAAAATCAGTGTACAAATTACAAAGTTCAATCAGTAATAGTTTACACTTTTTTATGTGATATTACCCTGTTGGACACTTTAAATTTCAAACAGTTTTCCCATCAAATTTACACTTGACAACAATGCAAGTGTAAAACAACTTTTCAGAAATCTGTGTTCAAATAGCAAAGTTCAATCGGTACGGATCATGCAACATGTACACTATGGTGTACTCTTTAGTGTACACTTTGCCATGTCACATTGCCCTGTTTGACAGTTTAAATTTCAAACAGTTTTTCCATCCAATTGACACTTGACAACAATGCAAGGGTAAAACAACGTGTCAAAAATAAGAGTACAAATAGCAAAGTTCTATCGGTAAGAACATTACTATATGTACACTTTAGTTTACACTTTGCCATGTGACATTACCCCATTGGACAATTTAAATTTCAAATAGTTTTTCAATCCAATTGACACTTGACAACAATGCAAGTGTCAAACAATGTGCCAAAAATAAGTGTACAAATAGTAAAGTTTAATCGGTAAGAAATGCAAGTGTCGAACAACGTGTCAAAAATCAGTGTACAAATAACAAAGTTCAATTGGTAAGATCCTTGCTTCGTGTACACTATAGTGTCACTTTGGTTTACACTTTGTCACGTGACATAACCCTATTGGACAGTTTAAATTTCAAACGGTTTTCCAATCCAATTTATACTAGACAACAGTGCAAGTGTCAAACGTGTCAAAAATCAGTGTACAAATAGCAAAGTTCAATTGGGAAGGACCTTGCTTTATGTACAATATGGTGCACACTTTAGTTTACACTTTTCCACGCGACAAATCCCTATTGGACAATTTAAATTTCAAACAGTTTTTCTATCCAATTGACACTTGAAACAATTCAAGTGTCAAACAACGTGTCAAAAATCAATGTACAAAGAGCAAAGTTCAATCAGTAAGAACCTTGAGACATGTACGCTATGGTGTACACGTTAATTTACACTTTGCCACGTGACATTATCCCACTGGACAGTATAAATTTCAAATAGTTTTCCCATCTAATTGACACTTGACAACAATGCAAGTGTCAAACAATATGTTAAAAATCAGTGTACAAATAGCAAAGTTCAATCGGTAGGAACCTTGCTACATGTACACTATGGTGTACACTTTAGTTTACGCTTTATCACACGACATTACCCTGTTGGACAGTTTAAATTTCAAATAGTTCCAATTGACTCTTGACAACAATATAAGTGTCATACAACGTGTCGAAATTTAGTGTACAAATAGTAAAGTTCATTCAGTAAGAACCTTGCTTCATGTACACTGTGGTATACACTTTAGTTTACACTTTTCCACATGACATATCCTTGTTGGACAGTTTAAATTTCTAACAATTTTTCCATCTGATTGACACTTGACAACAATACAAGTGTCGAACAATGTGTCAATAATCAGTGTACAAATTGCAAAGTTTAATCGATAATAGTTTACACTTTGTTACGTGACATTAACCTATTGGACAGTTTAAATTTCATGTTATTTTCCCATCGAATTTACGTTTGACAACAATGCAAGTGTCAAACAACTTTTCAAAAATCAGTGCACAAATAGCAAAGTTCAATCGGTAAGAACCTTGCTTCATGTACACTATGGTGTACACTTTAATTTACACTTTGTCACATGACATTACCCTATAGGACAGTTCAAATTTCAAACAGTTTTCCTATCCAATTGACACTCGAAAACAATGCATGTGTGAAACAATGTCTCCAAAATCAGTGTACAAATAACAAAGTTCAATCAGTAAAGACCATGCTACATGTACACTATGGTGTATTTTTTAGTTTACACTTTGCCATGTGATATTACCCTGTTAGACAATTTAAATTTCAAACAGTTTTCCCATCCAATTGACACTTGATAACAATGCATCTGTCAGACAACATGTCGAAATTAGTTTACATACAGCAAAGTTCAATCAGTAAGAACCTTGCTTCATTCACACTATGGTGAACACTTTAGTTCACAGTTTGCCACGTGACATATCCCTGTTGGTCAGTTTAAATTTCAACCAATTTTCCCATACAATTGACACTTGACAACAATGCAAGTGTCAAACAATATGTTAAAAATCAGTGTACAAATAGCCAAGTTCAATCGGTAAAAACCTTGCGACATGTACATACGGCGTACACTTTAGTTTACACTTTGCCACTTGATATTACCCTATTGGACCGTTTAAAATTCAAACAATTTTCCCACCCAATTGATGCTAGACAATAATGCAAGTGTCAAACAATGTGTCGAAAATTAGTATACAAATAGTAAAGTTCAATTGGCAAGAACATTGCTTCATGTACACTACAGTGTACACTACAGTTTACACTTTGTCACATGACATTAACCTGTTGGGTAATTTAAATTTCAAACAGTTTTTCCATCCAATTGACACTTGACAACAATGCAAGTGTAAGACAACGTGTTAAAAATAAGTGTACAAATAGCAAAGTTCGATCGGTAAGAACCTTGCTACATGTACACTATGGTGTACACACTATAGTTTACACTTTGCCCGATGACATTACCCTATTGGACAGTTTAAATTTCAAACTATTTTCCTATCCAACTGACACTTGACAACAATGCAAGTGTCAAACAACGTGTCAAAAATTAGTGTACAAATAGCAAAGTTCGATCGGTAAGGACCATGCTACATGTTCACTATGTTGTACACTTTAGTTTATACTTTGTCACGAGATATTATCCAGTTGGGCAGTTTAAATTTCCAACAGATTTTCTATCCAATTGACACTTTTCAGTAATGTAAGTGTCAAACAATGTGTCAAAAATCATTGTACAAATAGCAAAGTTCAATCGGTAAGAACCTTGCTACATGTACACTATGGTGTACACACTTTAGTTTACACTTTTCCACATGACATTACCCTGTTGGATAGTTTAAATTTCAAAAAAAATTTCTATCCAATTGATACTTGACAACAATATAAGTGTCAAATAACGTGTCAAAAATCGGTGTACAAATAACAAAGTTCAATCAGTATGAACTTTGAAACTTGTACATATGGTTTACACTTTCGTTTACACTTTGTCACGTGTCATTAGCCTGTTGGACAATTTAATTTTCAAATAGTTTTCCCATCGAATTGACACTTAACAACAATGCAAGTGTCAAACAACGTGTGAAAAATCAGTGTACAAATAGCAAAGCTCAATCTGTAAGAACCTTGCTTCATGTACACTATGGTGTATACTTTAATTTACAGTTTGCCACCTGACATTACCCTATAGGACAGTTCAAGTTTCAAACAGTTTTCCTATTCAATTGATACTCGACAACAATGCATGTGTCAAACAACGTCTTAAAAATCAGTGTACAACTAACAAAGTTCAATCGGTAAAGACCATGCTACACGTACACTATGGTGTATTCTTTAGTTTACACTTTACCATGTGATATTACCCTGTTAGAGAATTTAAATTTCAAACAGTTTTCCCATCCAATTGACATTTGATAACAATGCATGTGTCAAATAACGTGTCGAAATTAGTTTACATATAGCTAAGTTCAATCGGTAAGAACCCTGCTTCATTCACACTATGATGAACACTTTAGTTCACAGTTTGCCACGTGACATGTCCCTGTTGGTCAGTTTAAATTTCAACCAATTTTCCCATACATTTGACACTTGATAAGAATGCAAGTGTCAAACAACATGTCAAAAATCAGTGTACAAATAGCCAAGTTCAATCAATAAAAACCTTGCGACATGTACATACGGCGTACACTTTAGTTTACACTTTGCCACTTGACATTACCCTATTGGACCGTTTAAAATTCAAACAATTTTTCCACCGAATTGACACTCGACAATAATGCAAGTGTCAAAAACGTGTCGAAAATCAGTGTACAAATAGCAAAGTTCAATTGGCAAGAACTTTGCTTCATGTACACTACGGTGTACACTACAGTTTACACTTTGCCACGTGACATTACTTTGTTGGGCAGTTTAAATTTCAAACAGTTTTCCCATCCAATTGACACTTGATAACAATGCATGTGTCAAATAACGTGTCGAAATTAGTTTACATATAGCTAAATTCAATCGGTAAGAACCCTGCTTCATTCACACTATGATGAACACTTTAGTCCACAGTTTGCCACGTGACATGTCCCTGTTGGTCAGTTTAAATTTCAACCAATTTTCCCATACATTTGACACTTGACAAGAATGCAAGTGTCAAACAACATGTAAAAAATCAGTGTACAAATAGCCAAGTTCAATCAATAAAAACCTTGCGACATGTACATACGGCGTACACTTTAGTTTACACTTTGCCACTTGACATTACCCTATTGGACCGTTTAAAATTCAAACAATTTTTCCACCCAATTGACACTCGACAATAATGCAAGTGTCAAACAACGTGTTGGAAATCAATGTACAAATAGCAAAGTTCAATTGGCAAGAACTTTGCTTCATGTACACTACGGTGTACACTACAGTTTACACTTTGCCACGTGACATTACTTTGTTGGGCAGTTTAAATTTCAAACAGATTTTCCATCCAAATGACACTTTTCAGTAATGCAAGTGTCAAACAACGTGTTAAAAATCATTGTACAAATAGCAAAGTTCAATCGGTAAGAACCTTGCTACATGTACACTATGGTGTACACACTTTAGTTTACACTTTTCCACGTTACATTACCCTGTTGGACAGTTTAAACTTCAAACAATTTTTCTATCCAATTGATACTTGACAACAATACAAGTGTCAAACAACGTGTTAAAAACCAGTGTACAAATAGTAAAGTTCAATCGGTAAGAACTTTGAAATTCATACATATGGTTTACACTTTAGTTTACTCTTTGTCACGTGACATTAGCCTCTTGGACAATTTAAATTTCAAATAGTTTTCCCATCGAATTGACACTTAACAACAATGCAAGTGTCAAACAACGTGTCAAAAATAAATGTACAAATAGCAAAGTTCAATCACTAAGAACCTTGAGACATGTATTCTATGGTGTACACTTTAGTTTACACGTTACCACGTGACATTACCCTTTTGGACAATTTAAATTTCAAACAGTTTTCCCATCCATTTGATACTTGACAACAATGTAAGTATTAAGCAATGTGTCAAAAATCAGTGTACAAATAGCAAAGTTCAATCGGTAGGAACCATGCTTCATACACACTATGGTGTACACTTTAGTTTACACTTTGTCACATGACATGTCCCTATTGGACAATTTTAATTTGAAACAATTTTTCCATCCAATCGACACTTGGCAACAATGCAAGTGTCAAACAACGTGTCAAAAATCAGTGTACGAATAGTAAAGTTCAATCGGAAAGAACCTTGAGACATGTACACTGTGGTGTACACTTTAGTTTACACTTGGTCACGTGACATTAGTCTGTTGGACAGTTTAAATTTCAAACAATTTTCTCATCCAATTGACACCTGACAACATTGCAAGTGTCAAACAACGTGTCAAAAATCAGTGTACAAATAACAAAGTTCAAACGGTAAGAACCTTGCTACATGTACACTATGGTGTACACTTTAGTTTACACTTTGTCACGTGACATTAGCCTGTTCGACAGTTTAAATTTCAACCAATTTTCCCATCCAATTGACACTTGACAATAATGCAAGTGTAAAAAAATGTGTCAAAAATCAGTGTACAAGTATCAAAGTTCAGTCGGTAAGAACCTTGCTACAAGTACACTATGGTATACACTTTAGTTTACACTTTGCCACTGGACATTACCCCATTAGATAGTTTAAGCTTCAAACAGTTTTCCATCCAATTGACACTTGACAACAATGCAAGTGTCGAACAACGTGTCAAAAATCAATATATAAATAGCAAAGTTCTGTTGGTAAGGACCGTGCTACATGCACCCTATGGTGTACACTTTGGTTTACACTTTGTCACGTGACATTACACTATTGGACAGTTTAAATTTCAAACAATTTACCCATCCAATTGACACTTGACAACAATGCAAATGTCAAACAACTTGTCAAAAATCAGTGTACAAATAGCAAAGTTCGATTGGTAAGAGCCTTGCTACATGTACACAATGTTGAACATTTTAGTTTACACTTTACCACGTGACATTACCCCGTTGGATAGTTTACACTTCAAACAGTTTTCCATCCAATTGACACTTAACAACAATGCAAGTGCCAAACAACGTGTCAAAAATCATTGTATAAGTAACAAACTTCAATTGGTTAGAAATGCAAGTGTCAAACACCATGTCAAAAATTGGTGTACAAATAGCAAAGTTCAATCAGTAAGTACCTTGCCTCATGTACACAATGGTGTACACTTTAGTTTACACTTTGCCACATGACGTTACACTGTTGGATAGTTTAAATTTCAAATAGTTTTCCCATCCAATTGACACTTGACAACAATGCAAGTGTCTAACAATGAGTTAAAAATTAGTGTACAGATAGCAAAGTTCAATCGGTAAGAAACTTGCTAAATGTACAATATGGAGTACGCTTTAGTTTACACATTACCACTTGACATTACCCTGTTGGATAGTTTAAATTTCAAACAGTTTTCCCACTCAATTGACACTTGAAAACAATGCAAGTGTCAAGAAACGTGTCAAAAATCAGTGTACAAATAGCAAAGTTCAATCGGCAAGAACTTTACTACATATGTACACTATTGTGTACCTTTTAGTTTACACTTGGCCGCATGACATTTCCTTGTTCGACATTTTAAATTTCAAACTATTTTCCCACCCAATTGACACTTGACAACAACGAAAATGTCAATCAACGTGTCAAAAATCATTGTACAAATAGTAAAGTTCAATCGGTAAGAACCTTGTTACATGTACACTATGTGTACACACTTTAGTATGCAGTTTGCCAAGTGATATTACTATTTTGGACAGTTTAAATTTCAAACAGTTTTCCTATCCAATTGACACTTGACAAAAATGCAAGTGTCAAACAACGTGTCAATAATCAGTGTAAAGATAGCAAAGTTTAATTGGTAAGGACCGTGCTACATGTGCACTACGGTGTACACTTAAGTTTACACTTTGCCACGTGACATTACCCTGTTGGGTAGTTTAAATTTCAAAAAACTTTCCAATCCGATTGACACTTGACAACAACATAAGGATCAAACAACACGTCAAAAATTTGTGTAGAAATAGGAAAGTTCAATCGGTAAGAACCCTGTTACATGTGTACTATGGTGTACACTTTAGTTGACACTTTGCCACTTGACATTGACTGTCTAAATTTCAAACAGTTTTCCCACACAATTGACACTTGACAACAAAACACATGTCAAACAACATGTCAAAAATCAGTGTACAAATAGAAAAGTTCAATTAGTAAGAACCTTGCTCCATGTACACTGTGGTGTACACTTTAGTTTACACTTTGCCACTTGACATTGCCCAATCGGACATTATAAATTTCAAAAAATTTTCCCACCCAATTGACACTTGACAACAATGCAAGTGTCAAACAACGTGTCAAAAATTAGTGTACAAATAGTAAAGTTCAAATGGTAAGAACCTTGCTATATGTACAATACAGTGTATACTTTAGTTTACACTTTGCCATATGACATTAACCTGTTGTACAGTTTAAAATTCAAACAGTTTTCCCACCCAATTGACACTTAATGTAACGCCCCAATTTTTTTTTTTATTAAGCATAAACACGGGAACGTTATGAAAACTCATTTTTCTTTAATTAAAAAAAAATGTGCGGAACTATATAAAATCCTTCAATAAACAAATAATTGTAACGTTTAAATTAAAATTATTGAAAGCGTATCTAACCATAAACATAAACTCCTAAGTAATTCAAATAATGCGTTCTAAATTAAAATAAACAAATTGCTAAATTTAAAATGGCAAACTTATTTCTTTTTCTCTATTCTTTATCCACTTAGCAGTCCGCATCACCAATTCTCCACTGTTCCAATCGACCCGAACTAATCTGAAAAATTAATGTAAGAGTGAGTATTAAAAATACCCAGTAAGATACGTGCAAATTTCCATACACAGGTATATAACAAATAAATAATACACTTCATACCGCTCTTCTCTTATGGAGTATATCGGTGACCAAGCGACACACCCATCTTAGGTCCTCTTAATTTCCATAAAGAAATTTCATATCTCTTTCTCTAGAACCCGAAGGTCCACTAGCATTCCATGCATATTTAATCGCATATAAGAGCATAAGGAAACGTAAACACTTTGCACATAAATGTATCTTACTTCGTTGAATCTACAGTATGTTGAAAATCGTTCCTCCGCTTTGAAGGTATGTGATTAAAATACTCGATGTATGAAATTCTATTTCTAATGCTGCTTTCTGTCTTCCTTTTTCTCTCCTTTCTCTCTCTTTTATCTTTCTCTTTCTCTATTTCACGTGTGAATTTTTGGTGTGGTAAAATGTGGGATTCTAGCCTACTATTTATAGGTGTAGACTAGAGTAGAAGATAGGTCTTATCCTAACCAAAAGATTTTTACTTGATTTGTACTAGGCCTTTTTTGTTGTTATCAAAAAGTTTGAGATTATCTATAATACTATATTTACAAATAGAAAATTTATTTGCCATCACTTATCTATTATAATATAGTTTATCTTCCAAAATAAATGCTCCGAAATAATTAAAATTCTATCTTATTTTAATAAATATTATGTTTAAACAAAAAGTAGTCTAATTAGTCAGCACTGCCTAGAATATTTAATTAAAGGGAATTATATTAATTCTTAATTCTATTTAATTTTGTTTCATTATTCCATGACGGTTTTTCCCGTAAAATGCCTCAATCCAATATAATCTACAGTTATTTTTCCCTTATCTAAACATCACGTGGAGTCTATCAACTCATAAAGTCAAGTAATTAAATAATACTAAAATAATCAATCCCTAAAATCAAGGAAACCTACCCTTCTTTTTCTCCAAAATCAAAGCAAATAATTATTAAAATAAACCTACTTCTTTTTATTCATAACCATTTCTATACGTACACACCATACAAAATCAAGACAATTCCATGTACACATGTCAACATCACATCTTCCTTCCAAGTTTTAATTGAATTTGAAAACCAATTTCTTCAAATCGAAATTTCTTGGTGCTGGGTTATCCAAATCGACTATTTCTCGAGCCTAAAATTCATAATTAAATACTGGCTATCCAACGAGTATAATATTAATATACTTAT
>NW_019232182.1:140564-178960 GCF_002742605.1 Olea europaea var. sylvestris
CAAGATAGATGTTTGAAGATTCGCTCCATTCCTCTTATCCATTCTTCAGCTGCTAGTGGGTCTGCCTTGCCATCGAAGGTTGGGGGTTTGTAGCGACGGAACTGTTCCACGATTGAGCTGGTGTTGTTAGCGTTTGTACCACGGGGACCACCCTGTGCTTGTTGCCTACCCAAATCTTGTACCGCCCTTAGCAAATCTCTGATGATCGTACCTTGATTTTGTTGTTGTCTCGACATTTTCTTAACACAAATAAAATTTTAATTTAGGGAAAAAAATTGGTAAAACACTTCTAATATTTTTGTAACAACGAAGAATTTAATATAATTTCCAAATCCTTAAAAAAAATTTGCTCTTCAAAAAATCAAATAAATAAATAAATAATCCAACTTTTCCTAAGCAAATAAATAAAACTTATCCCTAATCTAGAATCTTCTTTTTATGCCGTCTCATCATCCGAAGTAATGCATGACTCGGGCTCGGAATCCATAACCAAATCAATGAAATTTTGTGGTTGGACTTCTTGCTCAGGGTCTTCTGGCTCTGGTTCGATCTCCTCCTCTGGGTCCTCCTCTGGGTCTTCCTCCGGCTCTGGCTCTGGCTCCGGTTCGGGTTCGGGTGCTGGTGCTTGTTGTCTATGGTTCCATAAAATTATGATATCTTCACAGTATCCTTTAAAATCAATCTTATCCCAATCTTCTTCCAAATATAAATCATAATCAATGTCCCTCACGAAATAAGCCACGTCTCTCCATTGAGGTCGCATAGTGCTTATAAGGTGATATATTGAAAGGATTGTCCCCTCATTATATCCAAATGACCTTGCTCGCTCCCACTTAGAAAGGAAATCTTCAACATGTTCAACAAAAGTTCTCTCCCATCTCACTTCATAATTTATGTAGTTCTCAATGACCATTTGAACACGATGAATGTATATTAGGCTATTTTCGTTATCCTAGTTGTTTGCCAAGTCCTAACCATTGGACAAGTATAACTTCAATTATACTTAATCTTTTAGTGACAATATTATTTTATTCCATGCTCGCATAAACGACATTCATATAAAATGTAAAAAATTCTCAACTAATATATCATGGGAGGTAAACATGATTATATATTTTATAACATGAAGTACGATGACTCATAATCCTACTAAAACAAATAACATTTCGTTTCGTACGTTGGATCAATTGGAGAGTGGTTGAATATTGAGCATCACGTACTAAGGATTCTTCATATCATTACTTGGGTAAGACTTTAAAAATTTTACATTGTCATTAAATCCTTAATATTTATGAAAATACATTATTTTTTATTTTTATTAGAAATTTCCTAAAATATGATTTTTCTCAAAATAGAAGTTTCTAAAAATAGAATTTTCTTAAATCTGGAATGGTTTTAAAATTTTATTTTTCATCTTGTTGATTTGAAAAACGTGCAATCAAAAGGTTTCTAGATGAGGATGGGATCGCAAGTGGACTGTCTAAATCTCAAACTCTTCTTAGACATTTTAGGTTTTTTTTTTTTTTTACAAAACCTTTCAATTTTATGAATATGCAAATCAAGAAAACTCCTTAATAAGTGGAACATCAAATCTCTTGAAATATGAGTTTTCTAATTGGTATATTTTAAAATGTCGCTAGAAGACCTAAGCTAAACACGTAAATATTTATGAAACGTAAAATCTAAAACATTATATGAACTATAACAATTTAAATTCTAAATTGTCATTTTTCAAAATCAATTTAAAAACAAACATTTAACCTTTAAAATAAAAAATAAAATAATAAATTTTTTTTATGTAACAATGCCTATGAACAGTGAACAGTGACGCGCACTGTATGGTCACCGTTCACATGAACAATATCTTTATTTTTTTGTATCTGTTGAATTTTTTTAAAAGATGTCTATAGAAAGGCAGACTTGTGCACTCTAATACAAAACTATAACACCTCAAATTTTCATAAATTTTGAAGTGTTACCAAAAACTTACTTTTGTTTGTATTAAAGGCAGAACAATAAAATAAAATTCTTTAATAAAAATAACTGGAATATCCATAAAATTTAAACCAAAACATGGAAATTGTATAAAAAAAAATGATCGCCTAACTAATTAAATAACATTTCTTAGAATGAATTAAACTACCTAATAAATTGAATGACAAAAAAAACTTAATGTTTATTTTGCTTCGATCTATTGGCAACCTGCATCACCATCCTGCCATGAATCTAATCGACCTGATCTAACCTCTAAAATTATTTTTAAGTGTGATTATTTAAAAATACCCAATAAGATACGTGCAATTTTTATAGACAATTATATAATAATAAAATAAACATTTCATACCACATTTTTTTATAGAGTATATCGATAACCAAGCGATACAATCATCAATAGTATTTTGAGTTTCGAAAAGATTTCACATTTCGTTAAAAAGAACTCGAGAGAATTCAAATTTCATTAGGTCAAACTCGACCGTTCTATTAACAATTCATGCATAAATCAACGAATATAAAAGTATACGAAAACAAATCACTCGTACAAAGTATCTTAATTCGTTAGATCAAATAAATTTTCAGAAGAAATATGAATTCACGTACCAAATTCTTTTCCTATCTCTCTCTGCCAGCGTGTTAAATTTTGTGAGTACTATTTAATTTTTGTGGTGAATAATGGAACATATTGCATGGTATTTGTAGTTGAAATAATTGAGGGTTGACAATTGAAACAGAGGTGCCGTGTTCCATTAAAATTGGACAAAGTAGATGTTGGTAAAGTATAACTATCAAATCATAATTATCAATTTGAGTTGTACGTTACATAAGACACAGACAAGTGGACCAATTTGTTAATTGGTTTCATTGAATTGGGATACTAATATAAGAATTTACCATTAAAGTTTATTCGAATCAATGTAGGATTGCGATTAACAGTTAATTGCTAAATCATAAACCAATATTAAAGAAATTACCAATTAAAATAACTTCTTTGGATGCCAATATCTTAATATATTACCTCTTAGTCCCTCAACTTTTGAAATAATATAATATAGATATTAAATAAATTTTTATAAAAAATTTTGGGATGTTACACTTAACAACAGTGAAAGTGTCAAATAACGTGTCAAAACTCTGTGTAAAAATAGCAAAGTTCAATCGGTAAGAACCATGCTTCATGTAGACTATGGTGTACACTTTAGTTTTCCCTTTGCCACGTGACATATCCCTGTTGGATAGTTTAAATTTCAATCAGTTTTTCCATCCAATTGACACTTATCAAAAATGCAAGCATCAAACAACAAGTCAAAAATCAGTGTACAACTAGCAAAGTTCATTCGGTATGAACCTTGCTCCATGTACACTATGGTGTACACTTTAGTTTAACCCTTGCCACGCGACATATCCTTGTTGGAGAGTTTAAATTTCAAATAGTTTTCCCCTCCAATTAACACTTGACAACAACGCCAGTGTCAAATAACGTGTCACAAATCGGTGTACAAATAGCAAAGGTCAATCGGTAATAGCTTACGCTTTGTTATGTGACATTACCCTGTTGGATGTTTAAATTTCAAACGGTTTTCCCATCGAATTGACGCTTGACAACAATGCAAATGCCAAACAACGAGTCAAAAATCAGTGTACAAATAGGAAAGTTCAATCGTTAAGAACCTTGAGACATGTACACTATGATGGACACTTTAGTTTACACTTTCTCACGTGACATTAGCCTGTTGGACAGTTTAAATTTCAAACAGTTTTCCCATCGAGTTGACACTTGACAACAATGCAAGTGTCAAAAAACATGTCAAAAATCAGTGTACAAATATCAAAGTTCAATGGGTAAGGACTGTGCTACATGTACACTATGGTATACACTTTAGTTTACACATTGCAACGTGACATTACCCTGTTGGGCAGTTTAAGCTTCAAATAGTTTTCCCATCCTATTGATACTTGACAACAATGCAAGTGTCAAACAATGTGTTAATAATCAGTGTACAGATAGCAAAGTTCAATTGGTAAGGACCGTGCTACATGTACACTCTGGTGTCCACTTTAGTTTATACTTTGCCATGTGACATTACCCTGTTGGGTAGTTTAAATTTCAAAAAAATTTCCCATCTGATTGACACTTGACGACAACGCAAGGGTCAAACAACGTGTCAAAAATCAGTGTAGAATTAGCAAAGTTCAATCGGTCATAAGCTTGCTATATGTATACTATGTTGTACACTTTAGTTTACATTTTGCCACTTGATTGTGTAAATTTCAAACAGTTTTCCCGCCCAACTGACACTTGACAACAATGTAAGTTTCAAACAATGTGTTAAAAATTAGTGTACAAATAGCAAATTTCAATCAATAAGAACCTTACTACATGTACACTACGGTGTACACTTTAGTTTACACTTTGCCACTTGACATTACCCTGTCGGACAGTATAAATTTCAGACAATTTTCCCACCCAATTGATAGTTGATAACAATATAAGTGTTAAACAACGTGTCAAAAATCAATGTACGATTAGCAAAGTTCAAACGGTAAGAACCATGTTACATGTACACTACGATGTACACTTTAGTTTACACTTTGCCACATGATATTACCCTGTCGAACAGTTTAAAATTCAAATTTTTTTTCCACCCAATTGACACTTAATAACAATGAAAGTGTCAAACAACGTGTCAAAAAATAGTGTACAAATAGCAAAGTTCAATCGGTAAGAACCATGCTTCACGTACACTTTGGTGTACATTTTAGTTTACCCTTTGCCACGAGATATATCCCTGTTGGATAGTTTAAATTTCAAACGGTTCTCCCATCCAATTAACACTTGTCGAAAATGCAAGTGTTAAACAATGAGTCAAAAATCCGTGTACAAATAGCAAAGTTCAATCGGGAAGAACCTTGCTTCATGTACACTATGATGTACACTTTAGTTTACCATTTGCTACGCGACATATCCTTGTTGGAGAGTTTAAATTTCAAATAGTTTTCCATCGAATTGACACTGGACAACAATGCAAGTACAAACAACGTATCAAAAATCAGTGTACAAATAGCAAAGTTCAATCTTTAAGAACCTTGAGACATGTACACTATGGTGTACACTTTAGTTTACACTTTCTCACGTGACATTAGCCTGTGGGATTGTTTGAATTTCAAATAGTTTTCCTATCAAGTTGACACTTGATAACAATGCAAGTGTCAAACAACATGTCAAAAATCAGTGTACAAATAGCAAAGTTCAATGGGTAAGGACCGTGCTACATGCACACTATGGTGTGCACTTTAGTTTACACTTTGCCACATGACATTACCCTATTGGGCAGTTTAAGTTCGAAACAGTTTTTCCATCCAATTGACGCTTGACAACAATGCAAGTGTCAAACAACATGTCAAAAATCAGTGTACGAATAGTAAAGTTCAATCGGTAAGAACCTTGAGACGTGTATACTACGGTGTACAATTTAGTTTACACTTTGTCACATCACATTAGCCGGTTGGACAGTTTAAATTTCAAACAATTTTTCCATCCAATTAACACTTGACAGCAACACAAGTGTCAAACAATGTGTCACAAATCAGTGTCCAAATAGCAAAGGTCAATCGGTAATAGCTTACACTTTGTTAGGTGACGTTACCCTGTTGGACAGTTTAAATTTTAGACTATTTTCCCATCGAATTGACACTTGACAACAATGCAAGTGTCAAACAATGTGTCAAAAATCAGTGTACAAATAGCAAAGTTCAATCGTTAAGAACCTTGAGACATGTACACTATAGCGTACACCTTTGTTTACACTTTCTCACGTGACATTAGCCTGTTGGACATTTTAAATTTCAAACAATTTTCCCAAAGAGTTAACTCTTGACAACAATACAAGTGTCAAACAACATGTCGAAAATCAGTGTAGAAATATCAAAGTTCAATGGGTAAGGATCGTGCTACATGTACACTGTGGTGTACACTTTGCCACGTAACATTACCCTGTTGGGCAGTTTAAGTTTCAAACAGTTTTCCCATCCTATTGACACTTGACAACAATGCAAGGGTCAAACAACGTGTTAATAATTAGTGTACAGAAAGCAACGTTCAATTGGTAAGGACTGTGCTACATGTACACTATGGTGTACACTTTGTCATGTGACATTACCCTGTTGGATAGTTTAACTTTCAAAAAAATTTCCCATCCGATTGAAACTTGACAACAACGTAACAACGTGTCAAAAATCAGTGTAGAAATAGCAAAGTTCAATTAGTAAGAACCTTGCTTCATGTACACTATGCTGTACACTTTAGTTTACCCTTTACCACGTGACATATCCCTATTGGAGAGTCTAAATTTCAAACAGTTTTCCCATTGAATTGACACTTGACAACAATGCAAGTGTCAAACAACGTGTCAAAAATCAGTGTACAAATAGCAAAGTTCAATCTTCAAGAACCTTGAGACATGTACACTATGGTGTACACTTTAGTTTACACTTTCTCACGTGACATTAGCCTGTTGGACAGTTTAAATTTCAAATGGATTTCCCATCAAGTTGACACTTGACAACAATGTAAGTGTCAAACAACATGTCAAAAATCAGTGTACAAATAGCAAAGTTTAATGGGTAAGGACCATGCAACATGTACACTATGGTGTACACTTTAGTTTACACTTTGCCACATAACGTTACCCCGTTGGGTAGTTTAACTTTGAAACATTTTTCCCATCCAATTGACACTTGACAACAATGCAAGTGTCAAACAACGTGTCAAAAATCAGTGTATGAATAGTAAAGTTCAATTGGTAAGATCCTTGAGACATGTATGCTATGGTGTACAATTTAGTTTACACTTTGTCACGTGACATAAGCCGGTTGGATTGTTTAAATTTCAAATAATTTTCCCACCCATTTGACACTTGACAACAATGCAAGTGCCAAACAACGTGTCAAAAATCAGTGTACAAATACCAAATTCAATGGGTAAGAACCTTGCTGCATGTACACTATGGTGTACACTTTAGTTTACACTTTACCACATGACATTAACCTGTTGGACAGTTTAAAATTTCTAATAGTTTTCCAATCCAATTTACTATTGGCAACAACGCAAGTGTCAATCAACGTTTCAAAAATCAGTGTACAAATAACAAAGTTCAATCGATAAGAACCTTGCTTCATGTACACTATGGTGCACACTTTATTTTACACTATTCCACGTGACATGTCCCTATTGGACAGTATAAATTCCAAATAGTTCTCCATCCAATTGACACTTGACCATAATGCAAGTGTTAAACAACGTGTCTAAAATTAATGTATAAATAGCAAAGTTAAATTGGTAAGGACCGTGCTACACGCACATTATGATGTACACTTTAGTTTACACTTTGCCACTTGACATTACCCTGTCGGACAATTTAAATTTCAAACAATTTTCCCACCCAATTAACACTTAACAAGAATGAAAGTGTCAAACAACGTGTCAAGAATCAGTGTACAAATAGTAGAGTTCAATCGGTAAGAACCTTGCTTCATATACACTATGGTGTACACTTTAGTTTACCCTTTACCACGCGACATATCTCCCTTGGACAGTTTAAATTTCAAATAGTTTTACCATCCAATTGACACTTTTCAACAAAGCAAGTGTTAAACAACGTGTCAAAAATCAGTGTACGAATAGCAAAGTTCAATCAGTAAAAACCTTGCTACATGTACACTACGGTGTACACTTTAGTTTACACTTTGCCACTTGACATTACCCTGTCGGACAGTATACATTTCAAATAATTTTCCCACCCAATTGACAGTTGACAGCAATGCAAGTGTCAAATAACATGTCAAAAATCAATGTACGAATAGCAAAGTTCAAACGGTGAGAACCATGTTACATGTACACTACGGTGTACACTTTAGTTTTTACTCTGCCACATGATATTACCCTGTTGTACAGTTTAAAATTCAAACTATTTTTCCACCTAATTGATACTTAACAACAATGAAAGTGCTAAATAACGTGTCAAAAATCAGTGTACAAATAGCAAAGTTCAATTGGTAAGAACCATGCTTCACACACACAATGGTGTACACTTTAGTTTTCCCTTTACCGCGCGACATATCCCCGTTGGGTAGTTTAAATTTCAAACAGTTTTTCCATCCTATTGACACTTCTCAACAAAGCAAGTGTCAAAAATCAGTGTACAAATAGCAAAGTTCAATTAGTAAAAACTTTGCTACATGTACACTACCGTATACACTTTAGTTTACACTTTGCCACTTGACATTACCCTGTCGGACAGTATAAATTTCAAACAATTTTCCCACCCAATTGACAGTTGATAACAATGTAAGTGTCAAACAACGTGTCAAAAATCAATGTATGAATAGCAAAGTTCAAACGGTAAGAACCATGTTACATGTACACTGCGGTGTACACTTTAGTTTACACTTTGCCACATGATATTACCCTATCGTACAGTTTAAAATTCAAACTATTTTTCCACCCAATTGACACTTAACAACAATGAAAGTGTTAAACAACGTGTCAAAAATCAATGTACAAATAGCAAAATTCAATCAGTAAGAACCATGCTTCACGTACACTATGGTGTACACTTTGGTTTACCCTTTGCCAGAAGACATATCCCTGTTGGACAGTTTAAATTTCAAACAGTTTTTCCATCCAATTGACACTTGTGGAAAATGCAAGTTTCAAACAACGACTTAAAAATTCGTGTACAAATAGCAAAGTTCAATCGGTAAGAACCTTGCTTCATGTACACTATGGTGTACACTTTAGTTTACCCTTTGCCACGCGCCATATCCCAATTGGAGAGTTTAAATTTCAAACAGTTTTTCCATCGAATTGACACTTGACAACAATGAAAGTGTCAAACAACGTGTCAAAAATCAGTGTACAAATAGCAAACTTCAATCTTTAAGAACCTTGATACATGTACACTATGGTGTACACTTTACTTTACATTTTCTCACGTGACATTAGCCTCTTGGACAGTTTAAATTTCAAATAGTTTTCCCATCGAGTTGACACTTGACAACAATGCTAGTGTTAAACAACATTTCAAAAATCAGTGTACAAATAGCAAAGTTCAATAGGTAAGGACCGTACAACATGTACCCTATGGTGTACACTTTAGTTTATACTTTGCCACATGATATTACCCTGTTGGGCAGTTTAAGTTTGAAATAGCTTTCCCATCCAATTGACACTTGAAAACATTGCAAGTGTCAAACAACATATCAAAAATCAGTGTACGAATTGTAAAGTTCAATCGGTAAGATCTTTGTGACATGTATACTATGGTGTACAATTTAGTTTACACTTTGTCACGCGACATTAGCCGGTTGGATAGTTTAAATTTCAAACAATTTTCCCATCCAATTGACACCTAACAATAATGCAAGTGTGAAACAACGTGACAAAAATCAGTGTACAAATAGCAACTTCAATCAGTAAGAACCTTACTACATGTACACTACGGTGTACACTTTAGTTTACACTTTGCCCGGTGATATTACCTTGCTGGATAGTTTAAATTTCTAACAGTATTCCAATCCAATTCACTCTTGGCAACAATGCAAGTGTCAAACAACATTTCAAAAATTAGTGTACAAATAGTAAAGTTCAATCGATAAGAACATTACTTCATGTACACTATGGTGTACACTTTAGTTTACACTTTCCCCTGTGACATGTCTCTGTTGAACAGTTTAAATTTCAAATAGTTTTCCATCCAATTGACACTTGTTCACAATGCAAGTGTCAAACAACGTGTCAAAAATCAATGTATAAATAGCAAAGTTCAATTGGTAAGGATCGTGCTACATATACACTATGGTGTACACTTTAGTTTACACATTGGCACTTGACATTACCCTGTCGGACTGTTTAAATTTCAAATAGTTTTCCAACCCAATTGACACTTGACATCAATGCAAGTGCCAAACTACGTGTCAAAAATTAGTGTACAAATAGCAAAGTTCAATCGGTAAGAACCTTGCTACATGTACACTACGGTGTACACTTTAGTTTATACTTTGCCACTTGACATTACCATATCACAGAGTTTAAATTTCAAACAATTTTTACACCCAATTGACAATTAACAACAACGAAAGTGCCAAACAACGTGTCAAAAATCAGTGTACAAATAACGAAGTTCAATTGGTAAGAACCTTGCTTCCTGTACACGATGGTGTACACTTTAGTTTACACTTTGCTACTTGACATTACCCTGTTGGAGAGTATAAATTTCAAATAGTTTTTCCACCCAATTGACACTTGACAACAATGCAAGTGTCAAACAACGTGTCAAAAATCAGTGTACAAATAGCAAAGTTCAAACAGTAAGAATCTTGCTACATGTATACTATGGTGTACACTTTAGTTTACACTTTGCCACTTGACATTACCCTGTCGGACAATTAAAATTTCAAACAGTTTTCCCACCTAATTGACACTTAACAACAATGAAAGTGCCAAACAACGTGTCAAAAATCAGTGTAC
The DNA here is from genome assembly GCF_002742605.1 of Olea europaea var. sylvestris. NCBI lineage: Eukaryota > Viridiplantae > Streptophyta > Magnoliopsida > Lamiales > Oleaceae > Olea > Olea europaea. The sequence goes on from NW_019232182.1 coordinate 151,087, forward strand.
AAATAGCAAAGTTCAATCGGTAAGAACCTTGCTTCATATACAATATGGTGTACACTTTAGTTTACCCTATACCACGCGACATATCCCTGTTGGACAGTTTAAATTTCAAACAATTTTACCATCCAATTGAAACTTGTCAACAAAGCAAGTGTCAAAGAACGTGTCAAAAATTAGTGTACAAATAGTAAATTTCAATCAGTAAGAACCTTACTACATGTACACTACGGTGTACACTTTAGTTTACGCTTTGCCACTTGACATTACCCTGTCAGACAGTGTAAATTTTCAATAATTTTCCCACCCAATTGACAGTTGACAGGAATGGAAGTGTCAAACAACGTGCCAAAAATCAATGTACAAATAGCAAAGTTCAAACAGTAAGAACCATGTTACATATACACTACGGTGTACACTTTAGTTTACACTTTGCCACATGATATTACCCTGTCGGATAGTTTAAAATTCAAACTATTTTTCCACCTAATTGATACTTAACAACAGTGAAAGTGTCAAACAACGTGTTAAAAATTAGTGTACAAATAGTAAAGTTCAATCGGTAAGAACCATGCTTCACGTACACTATGGTGCACACTTTAGTTTACCCATTGCCACGAGACATATCCCTGTTGGACAGTTTAAGTTTGAAATAGTTTTTCCATCTAATTGACACTTAAGAACAATTCAAGTGTCAAACAACGTGTCAAAAATCGGTGTACGAATAGTAAAGTTCAATCGGTAAGAACCTTGCTACATGTACACCACGGTGTACACTTTAATTTACACTTTGCCACTTGACATTACCCTGTCAGACAGTATAAATTTTGAAAAATTTTCCCACCCAATTGATAGTTGACAGCAATGCAAGTGTCAAACAACGTGCCAAAAATCAATGCACAAATACCAAAGTTCAAACAGTAAGAACCATGTTACATGTACACTACAGTGTACACTTTAGTTTACACTTTACCACATGATATTACCCTGTCGGACAGTTTAAAATTCAAACTATTTTTCCACCCAATTGACACTTAACAACAATGAAAGTGTTAAACAATGTGTCAAAAATCAGTGTACAAATAGTAAAGTTCAATCGGTAAGAACCATGCTTCACGTACACTATGGTGCACACTTTAGTTTACCCTTTGACACGAGACCTATCCCTGTTGGACAGTTTAAATTTCAAACAGTTTTCCCATCCAATTGACACTTGTCGAAAATGCAAGTGTCAAACAACGAGTCAAAAATCTGTGTACAAATATCAAAGTTCAATCGGTAAGAACCTTTCTTTTTGTACACTATGGTGTACACTTTAGCTTAGCCCATGCCACGCGACATATCCCAGATAGAGAGTTTAAATTTCAAACAGTTTTTCCATCGAATTGACACTTGACAACAATGCAAGTGTCAAACAACGTGTCAGAAATCAGTGTACAAATAGCAAAGTTCAATCTTTAAGAACCTTGAGACATGTACACTATGGTGTATACTTTAGTTTACACTTTCTCACATTACATTAGCCTGTTGGACACTTTAAATTTTAAATAGTTTTCCCACAAAGTTGACACTTGATAACAAGGCTAGTGTCAAACAACATGTCAAAAACCTATGTACAAATAGCAAAGTTCAATGGGTAAGGACTGTGCCACATGTACGCTATGGTGTAAACTTTAGTTTACACTTTGCCACATGATATTACCCTGTTGGGCAATTTAAGTTTGAAACAGTTTTTCCATCTAATTGACACTTGAGAACAATTCAAGTGTCAAACAACATGTCAAAAATCAGTGTACGAATAGTAAAGTTCAATTGGTAAGAACCTTGAGACATGTGTACTATGGTGTACAATTTAGTTTACACTTTATCACGTGGCATTAGCCGGTTGGACAGTTTAAATTTCAAACAATTTTTCCATCCAATTAACACTGGACAGCAACGCAAGTGTCAAACAACGTTTCACAAATCAGTGCACAAATAGCAAAGATCAATCGCTAATAGCTTACACTTTGTTATGTGACATTACCCTGTTGGACAGTTTAAATTTCAAACAGTTTTCCCATCGAATTGACACTTGACAACAATGCTAGTGTCAAACAACGTATCAAAAATTAGTGTACAAATATCAAAGTTCGATGGGTAAGGACCGTGCTACATGTACACTATGGTGTACACTTTAGTTTACACTTTGCCATGTAACATTACCCTATTGAGCAATTTAAGTTTCAAACAGTTTTCCCATCCTATTGACACTTGACAACAATGCAAGTGTCAAACAACGTGTTAATAATCAGTGTACAGATAGCAAAGTTCAACTGTTAAGGACTGTGTCACATGTACACTTTAGTTTACACTTTTCTCACGTGACATTAGCCTATTGGACAGTTTAAATTTCAAATAGTTTTCCCATCAAGTTGACACTTGACAATGATGCAAGTGTCAAACAACATGTAAAAAATCAGCGTACAAATAGCAAAGTTCAATGGGTAAGGACCGTGCAACATGTACACTATGGTGTACACTTTAGTTTAAACTTTACCACATGACATTACCCTGTTGGGCAGTTTAAGTTTGAAATAGTTTTCCCATCCAATTGACACTTGACAACAATGCAAGTGTCAAACAACGTGTCAAAAATTGGTGTACGAATAGTAAAGTTCAATCGGTAATATCCTTGAGACATCTATACTATGGTGTACAATTTAGTTTACACATCGTCACGTGACATTAGCTGGTTGGATAGTTTAAATTTCAAACAATTTTTCCATCCTATTGACACTTGACAACAATGCAAGTGTCAAACAACGTGTCAAAAATCAGTCTACAAATAGCAAATTCAATCAGTAAGAACCTTACTACATCTACACTATGGTGTATACTTTAGTTTACACTTTGCCACGTGATATTACCCTGTTGGACAGTTTAAATTTCTAACAGTTTTCCAATCCAATTGACTCTTGGCAACAACGCAAGTGTCAAACATCATTTCAAAAATCAGTGTACAAATAGTAAAGTTCAATCGATAAGAACCTTGTTTCATGTACACTATGGTGTACACTTTAGTTTACACTTTTCTACATGACATGTCCTTGTTGGACAGTTTAAATTTCAAATAGTTTTCCATCCAATTGACACTTGACCACAATGCAAGTGTCAAAAAATGTGCCAAAAATTAATGTATAAATAGCAAAGTTCAATTGGTAAGGACCGTGCTACATGTACACTATGGCGTACACTTTAGTTTACACGTTGCCACTTGACGTTACCCTATCGGACTGTTTAAATTTCAAATAGTTTTTTCACCCAATTGACACTTGATATCAATGCAAGTGTCAAAATACGTGTCAAAAATCAGCGTACAAATAGCAAAGTTCAATCGGTAAGAACCTTGCTACATGTACACTTTAGTTTACACTTTGCCACTTGACATTACCCTATCGGACTATTTAAATTTCAAATAGTTTTCCCACCCAATTGACACTTGACATCAAAGCAAGTGTCAAACAACGTGTCAAAAATCTGTGCACAAATAGCAAAGGTCAATCGGTAAAAACCTTGCTACATGTACACTACGGTGTACACTTTAGTTCACAACTTGCCACTTGACATTACCCTGTCGGAGCGTATAAATTTCAAACAATTTTCTCACCCAATTGACACTTGACAACAATCCAAGAGTCAAACAACGTGTCAAAAATCAGTGTACAAATAGCAAAGTTCAAGCGGTAAGAACCTTGCTACATGCACTCCATGGTATACAATTTAGTTTACACTTTGACACTTGACATTACCCTGTCGGACAATTTAAATTTCAAACAGTTTTTCCAGCCAATTGACACTTAGCAATAATAAAAGTGTCAAACAACGTGTGAAAAATCAGTGTACAAATAGGAAAGTTCAATCAGTAAGAAACTTGCTTCATATACGCTACAATGTACACTTTAGTTTATCCTTTACCATGCGACATGTCCCTGTTGGACAGTTTAAATTTCAAATAGTCTTACCGTCCAATTGACACTTGTCAACAAAGCAAGTGTCAAACAACGTGTCAAAAATTAGTGTACAAATAGCAAAGTTCAATCGGTAAGAACCTTGCTTTATATACACTATGGTGTACACTTTAGTTTACCCTTTGCCACGCGATATATCCCTGTTGGAGAGTTTAAATTTCAAACAGTTTTCCCATCCAATTGACACTTGACAACAATGCAAGTGTTAAAGGATGTCTCCCAAATCAATGTACAAATAGCAAAGTTCAATAGGTAAGAACCTTTCTACATGTACATTATGGTGTACGCACTTTATTTTGCACACTGCCACGTGACATTACCCTGTTGGACAGTTTAAATTTCAAACAGTTTTCCAATCCAATTGACTCTTGGTAGCAATGCAAATGTCAAACAACGTGTCAAAAATCCGTGTAGAAATAGTAAAGTTCAATCGGTAAGAACCTTGCTTCAAGTACACTATAGTGTATACTTTAGTTTACACTTTTCCACGTGACATATCCCCCAACAGTTTAAATTTCAAATGGCTTTCCATCCAATTGACACTTGACAGCAATGCAAGTGTCAAACAACGGGTTAAAAATCAATGTATAAATAGCAAAGTTCAATTGGTAAGGACCATGATACACGTAGACTATGGTGTACACTTTAGTTTACACTTTGCCAAGTGACATTATCCTGTTGGACAGTTTAAATTTCAAACAATTTTTCCATCCAATTGACTCTTGACAACAATGCAAGTATCAAACAACGTGTTAAGAATTAGTATACAAGTAGCAAAATTCATTCAGTAAGAACCTTGGTACATGTACACTATAGTGTACACTATAGTTTACACTTTGCCACGTGACATTACCCTGTTGAAAAGTATAAATTTCAAACAGTTTTCCATCCAATTGACACTTAACAACAATGCAAGTGTCAAAAAACGTGTCAAAAATCAGTGCACAGATAGCAAAGTTCAATCGGTAAGAACCTTACGACATGTACACTATGGTGTACACTTTCGTTTATACTTTGTTAAGTGACATTACCCTGTTGGACAGATTAAATTTCAAACAGTTTTCCCGTCCAATTGACATGTGAAAACAATGTTAGTGTCAAACAACGTGTTAAAAATAAGGCTACAAGTAGCATTGTTCAATCGGTAAGGACCTTGTTACATGTAAACTATAGTGTACACTTTAGTTTACACTTTGCCACGTGATATTTCAAACAACGTGTTAAAAATAAGGCTACAAGTAGCATTGTTCAATCGGTAAGGACCTTGTTACATGTAAACTATAGTGTACACTTTAGTTTACACTTTGCCACATGACATTACCCTGTTGGACAATATAAATTTCAAACCATTTTCCCATCCAATTGACCCTTGACAACAATACAAGCGTCAAGCAATGTGTCAAAAATCAGTGTACAAATAGCAAAGTTCAATCGATAACAACCTTACAACATGTACACTATGGTGTACACTTTAGTTTACACTTTGCCATGTGACATTATCCTGTTGGACAGATTAAATTTCAAACAGTTCTCAAATCCAATTGACTCTTGACAACAATGCAATTGTCAAACAATGTGTTAAAAATTAGTGTACAAATACCAAAGTTCAATCGGTAAGAACCTTGCTTCATGTAAACTATGGTGTACACTTTAGTTTACACTTTTCCAAGCGACATATCCCTATTTGAAAATTTAAATTTCAAACAGTTTTTCATCCAATTAACACTTAACAACAAAAGAAGTTTCAAACGTCGTGTTAAAAATCAATGTATAAATAGCAAAGTTCAATTGGTAAGAACCGTACTACATGTATACTACGGTGTACACTTTAGTTTACACTTTACCACGTGACATTATCTTATTGGACATATAAATTTCAAACATTTTTCTCATCCAATTGACTCTTGACAACAATGCAAGTGTCTAACAACGTGTCAAAAATTAGTGTACAAAAGCAAAGTTCAATCGGTAAGAACCTTGCTACATGTACACTATGGAGTACACTTTAGTTTACACATTGCCACTTGACATTACCCTGTTGGACAATTTAAATTTCAGGCAGTTTTCCTACCCAATTGACACTTGACATCAATGCAAGCGTCGAACAACGTGTCAAAAATTAGTATACAAATAACAAAGTTCAATCGGTAAGAACCTTGCTACATGTACACTATGGTATACACTTTAGTTTACACTTTACCAGTTGACATTACCCTGTCGGAGAATATAAATTTCAAAAAATTTTCCCACCCAATTTACACTTGACAACAATGCAAGAGTCAAACAATGTGTTAACAATCAGTGTACAAATAGCAAAGTTCAAATGGTAAGAACCTTGCTACATGTACACTATAGTGTACACTTTAGTTTACACTTTGCCACTTGACATTACCGTGTTGGACTGTTTAAATTTCAAATAGTTTTCCCACCCAATTGACACTTGACATCAAAGCAAGTGCCAAACAACGTGTCAAAAATCTGTGCACAAATAGCAAAGTTCAATCGGTAAAAACCTTGCTACATGTACACTACGGTGTACACTTTAGTTTACAACTTGCCACATGACATTACCCTGTCGGAGCGTATAAATTTCAAACAATTTTCTCACCTAATTGACACTTGACAATAATCCAAGAGTCAAACAATGTGTCAAAAATCAGTGTACAAATAGCAAAGTTCAAACGGTAAGAACCTTGCTACATGTACACTACGGTGTACATTTTAGTTTACACATTGCCACTTAACATTACCCTGTCGGACTGTTTAAATTCCAAATAGTTTTTCCACCCAATTGACACTTAACAACAATTAAAGCCTCAAACAACGTGTGAAAATTTAGTGTACAAATAGCAAAGTTCAACCAGTAAGAACCATGCTTCATGTACACTATGGTGTACACTTTAGTTTACCCTTTGCCACGCGACATATCCCCGTTGGACAGTTTAAATTTCAAACAGTTTTCCCTTCCAATTGACACTTGTCAACAATTCAAGTGTCAAACAACGTGTCAAAAAATAGTGTACAAATAGCAAAGTTCAATCGATAAGAACCTTACTTCATGTACACTGTGGGGTATACTTTAGTTTACCCTTTGCCACGTGAAATATCCCTGTTGGAGAGTTTAAATTTTAAATAGTTTTCCCACCCAATTGACACTTGACAACAACGCAAGTGCCAAACAACGTGTCACAAATCAGTGTACAAATAGTAAAGTTCAATCGATAAAAATATTGCTACATGTGTACTATGGTGTACACACTTTAGTTTACACCTTGCCACGTGACGTTGCCCTATTGTACAATTTAAGTTTCAAATAGTTTTCCCATCCAATTGACACTTGATAACAATTCAAGTGTCAAATAATGTGACAGAAATCTGTGTACAAATAGCAAATTTCAATCGGTAAGAACCTTGCATCATGTACACTGTGGTGTACACTTCAGTTTATACTTTACCATGTGACACATCCCCATTTTACAGTTTAAATTTAAAACAGCTTTCCAATCTAATTAACACTGGACAACAATGCAAGTGTCATGCAGCGTGTCAAAAATTAGTGTACAAATGGCAAAGTTCAATCGATAAGAATCTTACGACATGTACACTATGGTGTACACTTTAGTTTACACTTTGCCACGTGATATTACCCTGTTGGACAGATTAAATTTCTAATAGATCATACCATCCAATTGACATGTGAAAACAATGTAAGTGTCAAACAACGTGTTAAAAATTAGTCTACAAGTAGCAATGTTCAATCGGTAAGGACTTTGTTACATGTACACTGTACTGTACACTTTAGTTTACACTTTGCCACATGATATTACCCTGTTGGAAAGTATAAAGTTCAAACAGTTTTTCCATCCAATTGACACTTAACAACAATGCAAGTGTCAAACAATGTGTCAAAAATTGGTGTACAAATAGCAAAGTTCAATCGGTAAGAACCTTGCTACATGTAAACTATGGTGTACACTTTAGTTTACACTTTGCGACGTGACATTACCCTGTTGGACAGCTTAAATTTCAAACAGTTTTCCCATCCAATTGACATTTAAAAAAAATATAAGTGTCAAACAACGTGTTAAAAATTAGTCTACAAGTAGCATCGTTCAATCGGTAACGACCTTGTTACATGTACACTGTAGTGTACACTTTAGCTTACACTTTGTCACGTGATATTACCCTGCTGGACAGTATAAATTTCAAACAGTTTTCCCATCCAATCATGACAATAATGCAAGTGTCAAACAATGTGTCAAAAATCAATGTACAAATAGCAAAGTTCAATCGGTAAGAACCTTGCTATATGTATACTATAGTGTACACTTTAGTTTACAGTTTGCCATGTGACATTAACCTGTTGGACTGTTTAAATTTCAAACAGTTTTCCAATCCAATTGACTCTTGACAACAATGTAAGTGTCAAACAACGTGTCAAAAATAAGTGTACAAATAGCAAAGTTCAATCAGTAAGAACCTTCCTTCATATACACTATGGTGTACACTTTAATCTACCCTTTGCCGCGCGATATATCCCTGTTGGACAGTTTAAATTTCAAACAGTTTTCCCATCCAATCGATACTTGACAACAATGAAAGTGTCAAACAACGTGTCACAAATCACTGCACAAATAGCAAAGTTCAATCGGTAGGAATCTTGCTACATGTACACTATGATGTGCATACCTTAGTTTACACATTACAACGTGACATTACCCTGTTGGACAGTTTAAATTTCAAACAGTTTTCCAATCCAATTCACTCTTGGTAACAATGCAAGTGTCAAACAACGTGTCTAAAATTAGTGTACAAATAGCAAAGTTCAATCGACAAGAAACTTGCAACATGTACATTATGGTGCACACATTAGTTTACCCTTTGCCACGTGACATTACCCCGTTGGATAGTTTAAACTTCAAATAGTTTTCCATGCGATTGACACTTGAAAACAATGCAAGTGTCAAACAACGTGTCAAAAATCAATGTGTAAATAGCAAACTTCAATCGGTAAGAAATGTAAGTGTCAAACACCATGTCAAAAATTGGTGTACAAATAGCAAAGTTCAATAAGTAAGAACCTAGATTCATGTACACAATGGTGTACACTTTGGTTAACACTTTGCCATATGACGTTACACTGTTGGACAGTTTAAATTTCAAACAATTTTTTCAGTCAATTGACACTTGACAACAATGCAAGTGTCTAACAATGTGTCAAAAATTAGTGTACAAATCGCAAAGTTCAATCGGTAAGAACCTTGCTACATGTACACTATAGAGTACACTTTAGTTTACACATTGCCACTTGACATTACCTTGTTGGACAGTTTAAATTTCAATAAGTTTTCCCACCTAATTGACACTTGACAACAATGCAAATGTCAAGCAACGTGTCAAAAATCAGTGTACAAATCGCAAAGTTCAATCGGTAGGAACCTTACTTCATATGTACACTATTGTGTGCACTTTAGTTTACACTTGGCCACATGACATTTTCCTGTTGGACATTTTAAATTTCAAACTATTTTCGCACCCAATTGACACTTGACAACAATGCATATGTCAAACATTGTGTTAAAAAATAGTGTACAAATAACAAATTTCAATCGGTAAGAACCTTGCTACATGTACACTATGTGTACATACTTTAGTTTACACTTTGCCACGTGACATTATCCTGTTCAACATTTTAAATTTCAAATAGTTTCCCCATCTAATTGACACTTGAAAATAATGCAAGTGTCAAACAACGTATCAAAAATCAATCTACATGTAGCAAAGTTCAATCGGTAAGAACCCTGCTACATGTACACTATGGTGTAAACTTTAGTTTACACTTTCCCACGTGACATTACCCTGTTAGGTAGTTTAAATTTCAAAAAGTTTTCCCATCTGATTGACACTTGACAACAACGCAATTGTCAAACAACGTGTTAAAAATTAGTGTACAAATAGCAAAGTTCGATCGGTAAGAACCTTGCTACATGTATACTATGGTGTACACTTTAGTTTACACTTTGCCACTTGACATTATCCTATCGGACTGCTTAAATTTCAAACAGTTTTTCCCACCCAATTGACCCTCGACAACAATGCACGTGTTAAGCAACGTGTCAAAAATCAGTGTACAAATAATAAAGTCCAATCGGTAAGAACCTCGCTTCATGTAGTCTATGGTGTACACTTTAGTTTACCCTTTGCCACGTGATATATCTTTGTTGGACAGTTTAAATTTCAAATAGTTTTCCCATCCAATTGATACTTGACAACAACGCAAGTGTCAAACAAAGTGTCACAAATCAGTGTACAAATAGCAAAGTTTAATCAGTAAGAACCTTGCTACATGTACACTATGGTGTACGCACTTTAGTTTACACATTGCCACGTGACATTACCTTGTTGGGCAGTATAAATTTCAAACAGTTTTCCAATCCAATTGATACTTGGGAACAATGCAAGTGTCAAACAATGTGTCAAAAATCAGTGTACAAATAGTAAAGTTCTATCGGTAAGAACTGTAACGCCCCGACCCTTAGTGGACCAGAACGCTACTTACTTTACTTACCTTAGCCGGTGGTTTAGTAACAAGTGTATACGTTTTAGCGGAAGCTTACATCTTCGGATAATAATTTAAATAACAACACTTCAAATATTTTAAACAAAAACACTGAATCATTTTTCAAAATAACAAAATGTAATTTATTTGAAGAAAACATTACTTGTTCTCGCATTCTGCATTATTCAAAACTTTAAAGAAATAACATTGGAAAATATTTCATAAAAATAAATCCAAATCACTTATTCACTGGATTTCCATGGGCTCATTGCATCACTCTCCATCTTCTCCTCCATTCATGCCTGAGGTAGAATTCCTTCAATCTGTAGAGATGGGATTAAACCCATGAGTTGAAAAACTCAATAGGTGTCATAGGTGCATTCATGATCAAGCTATACATTTCAAAACATTAACTTTATAACTTTTCATGAATGCCATACTCGGAGGCACCATTTGACATGAAGGGGTATGCCGTACCTGATGGCACCATTTGACATACGAACATTTCTTCAACATAGAGGGGTATGCCGTACCGGAGTGCCATTTGACATACAACCATTAACATAGAGGGATATACCGTACCGAAGTACCATTTGACATACAAACATTAACATGAATCGAAACATATAACTTAACACGATTAAACACATTGCACCTCTACCTACCTTGATTGATGCTTTTGAAACTTTGAAAATTTGGATTGAAAACTTCGATGAAACTTGGACGTTGAAAGAAATGCACTCCTTGGATGTTTGAAAACCGTTAAGAATTGATGCTAGAAGACACTCCTTGATAGCACCCAAAACTTCTATGAAAATTGCTTGAAAACACTTCTTAAACTTTTAGGAAAAATAGTTTTCCTTCCTCTCTTTTTCTCTCTTGGAAACTCTTTCTTTAGTATGTAAAAACTCTTACTTTTGGTGTGAGAAAAAATGAGTGAAATGAGATCTCTATTTATAGGTAAATATCCCATAACTTAAAGCAAATGAAGGGTCAAATTTCATTTAAAAGAAAAAACATGGGTGCCATTTAAGTTTGAGGTTAAATGCTTCAATTTAGTGGGGATTTTATTGCCAATAACGTGGGTGGCCCTTTGAGAAAATAATTGATGAAAATAAATATATAAATCATAGAGAAAAACGAGAATTTTTATTTCAGGCAGTTTCGGTCGACCGGTTGTAGTCCGGTTGACACTGCACAGCTTTCAGTGTTTCTATCATAACTTCTTCTCCCGATATCCGATTGAGGTAATTCAAAGTATGTTGGAAAGATAACTCAAAAAGCTACAACTTTTATTTAGATATCATTTTCCAAATCTAATGTTTCCTATGTCTAAAATGGGTCTCAAATGAGACTAAAAATTTGAAGTATACTTCAGTCATCCAATATTCATGTCTTAGTGCCACTAAGGTGTCTAGAATTATTTGGGGTTCTATGTCCCCCACACCTTAATTAAAATTTCGTCCTAGAAATTTACCTTATGATTGGGTGAATAGTGTTGGATACTTGTCTTTGGCTTCTTCTTCTTTTTCCCAAGTGGCTTCTTCTACGCCGTGATGATTCCACTGTATCTTAACCAACTGAATCTCTTTATTCCTTAGTTTATGCACTTTTCGATCCAATATCTTGATCGGTAGTTCCTCGTACGACAAATCTTTTTGTACCTCCAAGGTTTGATAACTCACTGCATGATTAGGATCATGTTCATACTTCTTTATCATCGATATATGGAACGCATTGTGCACTGCCGATAATTTAGGTGGCAAAGCTAGTCGGTAAGCCACATTTCTGACTCTATCAAGTATCTCGAAAGGTCCGATATACCGGGGTCGTAGCTTGCCTTTCATTCCAAATCTAAGTATACCTTTCATTGGTGCTACTTTCAGAAACACTTTATCCCCAACTTGGAATTCTAAATCCTTCCTCCTTGTATCTGCATAGCTCTTTTGTCGATCCTGTGCTGCCTTTATTCTTGCACGGATCTTATCGATTACCTCGACCGTCCTTTCAACTATTTTTGGTCCCAAAACTCTCTTCTCTCCAACTTCATCCCAATGAACAGGGGATCTACATCTTCTACCATAGAGAGCTTCGTATGGTGCCATTCCAATAGTTGCTTGGAAACTGTTATTATAAGCGAACTCTACTAGAGGTAAGTATGACTCCCAATTACCTCCTAGATCTAAAATACATGTTCTAAGCATGTCTTCCAAAGTTTGGATGGTCCTTTCAGACTGACCATCGGACTGAGGGTGATATGCTGTACTAAAGTTCAGCTTCGTTCCCATAGCTCCTTGTAGACTTTTCCAAAATTTGAACGTGAACCTTGGGTCTGTCAGACACAATGGATACAGGTACACCGTGTAATCTCACAACCTCTTTAATGTATAGATGTGCCAATTGGTCTAAACTGAATGTCATTTTCACTGGAAGAAAATGAGCTGACTTCGTTAGTCGATCCACTACTACCCATATAGTATTATTTCCTCTTGCTGACTTCGGGAATCCAACCACAAAGTCCATCGTGATATTTTCCCATTTCCATTCAGGTATATCTAGTGGATTTAACAATCCAGCTGGTTTTTGGTGTTCTGCCTTAACTTGTTGACATATCATGCACTTCTACACGTACAGCCCTATACTTCTTTTCATATTTCTCCACCAAAATATATCTCGAAGATCTCGATACATTTTCATACCACCGGGATGTGCGGTGTACGGGGTGGAATGAGCTTCTTTTAATATCTCGTTTCTCAAGGCTTTATCCTTAGACACGCAAATTCTTCCTCTAAATATCTGTGCCTAATCCTCAACTACTCCAAAGTCCTTTTTCTTATCGGTACCAACTTCATTCTTAATCTTCTGCAAAAATGAGTCTTTATTTTGTGCTTCTATAATTCAATCTCTAAGAATAGGTCGAATTTTTAAAGCTGCTAGCTGAGCAGTGACTTGTCCTGGTGTGGTAACCACTTCGATCTACAAATTTTCCAAGTCCTTGACTAACTCCACTTGAGAGGTGGGTAGTGACGTCAATTGTCCCATTGATTTTCTATTTAGAGCATCGGCCACAACATTAGCCTTACCCTGATGGTAGTGAATAGTGCAGTCGTAATCGTTCAACAATTCCAACCATCATCTTTGTCGCATATTCAATTCCTTCTGTGTGAAGAAATACTTGAGGCTTTTGTGATCTGTGTAGATATCACACTTTCGTCAATACAAGTAGTGTCGCCATATCTTCAAATCGTGTACTACCGCTGCAAGTTCTAAATCATGCATCGGGTAGTTCTGCTCATGTTTCTTCAATTGTCTTGAAGCATAGGCTATCACTTTTCCATTCTGCATTAGTACACATCCCAATCCTTGCTTGGATGCGTCGCTGTATATAACAAACCCTTTCGTACCTTCAGGTATTGTTAATACAGGTGCTGATATCAACTTCTGCTTAAGTTCTTGAAAACTTTGTTCGCATTTTTTCGTCCATTGGAATCTTACTCCCTTCCTTGTAAGCTGCGTCATTGGTCCGTACCGGAGTACCATTTGACATACAACCATTAACATAGAGGGATATACCGTACCGGAATACCATTTGACATACAAACATTAACATGAATCGAAACTTATAACTTAACACGATTAAACACATTGCACCTCTACCTACCTTGATTGATGCTTTTGAAACTTTGAAAACTTGGATTGAAAACTTCGATGAAACTTGGACGTTGAAAGAAATGCACTCTTTCGATGTTTGAAAACCATTGAGAATTGATGCTTGAAGACACTCCTTGATAGCACCCAAAACTTCTATGAAAAATGCTTGAAAACACTTCTTAAACTTCGAGGAAAAATAGTTTTCCTCCCTCTCTTTTTCTCTCTTGGAAACTCTTTCTTTAGTATGTAAAAGCTCTTGCTTTTGGTGTGAGAAAAGATGAGTGAAATGAGGTCTCTATTTATAGGTAAATATCCCATAACTTGAAGCAAATGAAGGGTCAAATTTCATTTAAGAGAGAAAACTTAGGTGTCATTTAAGTTTGAGGTTAAATGCTTCAATTTATTGGGATTTTTATTTCCAAAAACGTGGGTGGCCCTTTGAGAAAATAATTGATGAAAATAAATATTTAAATTCGAGAGAAAAACGAGAATTTTTATTTCAGGCAATTTCGGTTGACCGGTTGTAGTCCGGTTGACACTGCACAGCTTTCAGTATTTCTATCATAACTTCTTCTCCCGATATCCGATTGAGGTATTTCAAAGTGCGTTGGAAAGCTAACTCAAAGACCTACAACTTTTATTTAGATATCATTTTCCAAATCAAATGTTTTCTATGATGAAAATGGATCTCAAATGAGACTAAAAATCTGAAGTATATTTTAGTCATCCAATATTCATGTCTTAGTGCCACTAAGGTGTCTAGAATTATTTGGGGCTCTACAAGAACCTTGGTTCAAGTACACTATGGCGTACACTTTAGTTTACACTTTTCCACATGAC
The DNA here is from genome assembly GCF_002742605.1 of Olea europaea var. sylvestris. NCBI lineage: Eukaryota > Viridiplantae > Streptophyta > Magnoliopsida > Lamiales > Oleaceae > Olea > Olea europaea. The sequence continues at coordinate 166,141 of NW_019232182.1, forward strand.
ATATACCTATTGGGCAGTTTAAATTTCAAATAGTTTTCCATCCAATTGACGCTTGATAGCAATGGAAGTGTCAAACAACGTGTCAAAAATTAATGCATAAATAGCAAAGTTCAACTGGTAAGGACCGTGCTACATGTACACTATGGTGTACACTTTAGTTTACACTTGGCCAAGTGACATTACCTTGTTGGACAGTTTAAATTTCAAATAATTTTTCCATCCAATTGACACTTGACAACAATGCAAGTGTCAAACAACGTGTTAAAAATCAGTGTACAAATAGGGAAGTTCAATCGGTAAGAACCTTGCTACATGTACACTATGGTCTAGTTTACACTTTGCCACGAGACAATACCCCATTGGATAGTTTAAACTTCAAACATTTTTCCATCTAATTGACACTTGACAACAATACAAGTGTCAAAAATCAGTGTACAAATAGCAAAGTTCAATCGAAAAGAATCTTGCTACATGTACACTGTGATGTACACTTTAGTTTACACTTTGCCACGTCACATTACCTTGTTGGACAGTATAAATTTCAACCAATTTTCCCATCCAATTGACCCTTGACAACAATACAAGTGTCAAACAATGTGTCAAAAATCAGTGTACAAATAGCAAAGTTCAATCGAAAAGAATCTTGCTACATGTACACTATGGTGTACACTTTAGTTTACACTTTGCCACGTGACATTACCATGTTGGACAGTTTAAATTTCAAACAGTTTCCCAATCCAATTGACTCTTGACAAAAATACAATTGTCAAACAACATGTCAAAAATCAGTGTACAAATACCAAAGTTCAATCGGTGAGAACCTTACTTCGTGTACACTATGGTGCACACTTTAGTTTACACTTTTCCAAGCGACATATACCTGTTGGAAAATTTAAATTTCTTATAGTTTTCCATCCAATTGACACTTGACAACAATGCAAGTTTCAAACAACGTGTCAAAAATCAATGTATAAATAGCAAAGTTCAATTGGTAAGGACCGTGCAACATGTGCACTATGGTGTATAATATAGTTTACACTTTGCCACACGACATTACCCCGTTGGATAGTTTAAACTTCAAACAGTTTTTCATCCAATTGACACTTGACAATAATGCAAGTGTCAAAAGACATGTCAAAAATCAATGTATAAAGAGCAAGCTTCAGTCGGTAAGAAATGCAGTGTCAAACACCATGTCAAAAATTAGTGTACAAATAGCAAAGTTCATTCAGTAAGAACCTTACTTCACGAACACAATGGTGTACACTTTAGTTTACACTTTGTCACGAGACGTTACACTGCTGGACAGTTTAAATTTCAAACAATTTTCCAATCCAATTGACCTTTTACAACAATGCAAATGTTAAACAACGTGTCAAAAATCAGTTTACACAATTAATAAGAACCATGCTTCATGTACACTATGGTACACACTTTAGTTTACACTTTTCCAAGCGACATATCCCTGTTGGACTATTTAAATTTCAAACAGTTTTCCATCCAATTGACACTTGATAACAATACAAGTTTCAAACAACGTGCTAAAAATCAATGTATAAATAGCAAAGTTCAATTGGTAAGGACCGTGCTACATGTACACTATGGTGTATATTTTAGTTTACACTTTGTCACGTGACATTTCCCCATTGGATAGTTTAAACTTCAAATAGTTTTTCATCCAATTGACACTTGACAACAATGCAAGTGTCAAACATCGTGTCAAAAATCAATGTATAAATAGCAAACTTCAATCGATAAGAAATGCAAGTGTCAAACACCATGTCAAAAATTGGTGTATAAATAGCAAAGTTCATTCAGTATGAACCTTGCTTCACGTACACAATGGTGTACACTTTAGTTTACACTTTGCCACGAGACGTTACACTGTTGGACAGCTTAAATTTCAAACAGTTTTTCCATCAAATTGACACTAAACAACAATACGAGTGTCTAACAACGTGTCAAAATTTAGTGCACAAATAGCAAAGTTCAATCGGTAAGAACCTTGTTACATGTACACTATGGAGTACACTTTAGTTTACACATTGCCACATGACATTACCCTGTTGGACAATTTAAATTTCAAACAATTTTCCATCCAATTGACACTAGACAACAATGCAAGCGTCGAAAAATGTGTCAAAAATCAATGTATAAATAGCAAACTTCAATCGGTAAGAAATGCAAGTGTCAAACACCATGTCAAAAATTGGTGAGCAAATAGCAAAGTTCATTCAGTAAAAACCTTGCTTCATGTACACAATGGTGTACACTTTTGTTTACACTTTGCCACGAGATGTTACACTATTGGACAGTTTAAATTTCAAATAGTTTTCCCATCCAATTGACACTTGACACCAATACAAGTGTCTAACAATGTGTTAAAAATTAGTGTACAAATAGCAAAGTTCAGTTGGTAAGAACATTGCTTCATGTACACTATGGTGCACACTTTAGTTTACACATTTCCAAGTGACATATCCCTGTTGGAAAATATGAATTTCAAATAGTTTTCCATCCAATTGACACTTAACAACAATGCAAGTTTCAAACAACGTGTCAAAACTCAATGTATAAATAGTAAAGTTCAATTGGTAAGGATCGTGCTACATGTACACTATGTTGTACACTTTAGTTTACACTTTGCCACGTGACATTACCCTATTTGACAGATTAAATTTCAAACAATTTTCCCATCCAATTGACATGTGAAATCAATGTAAGTGTCATACACCGTGTAAAAAATTAGTCTACAAGTAGCAATGTTTAATCGGTAAGGACCTTGTTACACGTATACTTTAGTTTACACTTTACCACGTGACATTACCCTGTTGAACAGTATAAATTTCAAACAGCTTTCCCATCCAATTGACCCTTGACAACAATGCAAGTGTAAAACAATGTGTCAAAAATCAGTGTACAAATAGAAAATTTCAATCGGAAAGAATCTTGCTACATGTACATCATAGTGTATACTTTAATTTACACTTTGCCACGTGACATTACCATGTTGGACAGTTTAAATTTCAAACAGTTTCCCAATCCAATTGACTCTTGACAACAATGCAAGTGTCAAAAATCAGTGTACAAATACTAAAGTTCAATCGGTAAGAACCTTGCTTCATGTACACTGTGGTGTACACATTAGTTTACACTTTTCCAAGCGACATATCCCTGTTGGAAAATTTAAATTTCAAATAGTTTTCTATCCAATTGACACTTGATAACAATGCAAGTTTCAAAAAGCGTGTCAGTAATCAATGTATAAAGAGCAAAGTTCATTTGGTAAGGACCGTGCAACATGTACACTATGGTGTACACTTTAGTTTACACTTTGCCACATGACTATACCTTGTTGGACAATTTAAATTTCAAACAGTTTTCCGTCCAATTGACACTTGACAATAATGCAAGTGTCGAACAACGTGTCAAAAATCAATGTATAAATAGCAAACATCAGTCGATAAGAAATGCAAGTGTCAAACACCATGTCAAAAATTGGTGCACAAATTGCAAAGTTCATTCAGTAAGAACCTTGCTTCATGAACGCAATGGTCAACACTTTAATTTATACTTTGTCACGAGACGTTACACTGTTGGAAAATTTAAATTTCAAACAATTTTCTCATCCAATTGACCCTAGACAACAATACAAGTTTCTGACAACATGTCAAAATTTAGTGTACAAATAGGAAGGTTCAATCGGTAAGAACCTGCCTACATGTACACTATGGAGTACACTTTAATTTACACATTGCCACATGACATTACCCAGTTGGACAGTTTAAACTTCAAATAGTTTTTCCATCCAATTGACACTAGACAACAATGCAAGTGTCAAACAACATGCCAAAAATCAGTGTACAAATATTAAAGTTCAATCGTTAAAAACCTTGCGACATGTACACTATGGTGTACACTTTAGTTTACACTTTGCCACATGGCATTACCCTATTCAACAGATTAAAGTTCAAACAGTTTTTTCCATCCAATTGACACTAGACAACAATGCAAGTGTCAAACACCATGTCAAAAATTGGTGTACAAATAACAAAGTTCATTCAGTATGAACCTTGCTTCATGTACACAATGGTGTACACTTTAGTTTACACTTTGCCACATGACATTACCCTGTTGGACAGTCAACGTGTCAAAATTCAATGTATAAATAGCAAAGTTCAATTAGTAAGGACCGTGCTACATGTACACTATGGTATACACTTTAGTTTACACTTTGCCACATGACATTACCCTGTTGGACAGTCAACGTGTCAAAATTCAATGTATAAATAGCAAAGTTCAATTAGTAAGGACCGTGCTACATGTACACTATGGTGTACACTCTAGTTTACAATTTGGCACATGACAGTACCCCGTTGGATAGTTTAAACTTCAAATAGTTTTCCATCCAATTAACACTTGAAAACAATGTAAGTGTCAAACAACGTGTCAAAATTCAATGTATAAATAGCAAACTTCAATCGGTAATAAATGCAAGTGTCAAACACCATGTCAAAAATTGGTGTACAAATAACAAAGTTCATTCAGTATGAACCTTGCTTTATGTACACAATGGTGTACACTTTAGTTTATACTTTGCTATGAGATGTTACACTGTTGGACAGCTTAAATTTCAAACAGCTTTCCCATGAAATTGACACTAGACAACAAAACGAGTGTCTACCAATGTGTCAAAATTTAGTGTACAAATAGCAAAGTTCAAACGATAAGAACCTTGTTACATGTACACTATAGAGTACACTTTAGTTTACACATTGCCACATGACATTACCCTGTGGGACAGTTTAAATTTGAAATAGTTTTTCCATCCAATTGACACTTGACAACAATGCAAGTGTCAAACAACATGTCAAAAATCAGTGTACAAATAGTAAAGTTCAATCGGTAAGAACCTTGTGATATGTACACTATGGTGTACACTTTAGTTTACACTTTGCCATGTGACATTACCCTGTTGGACAGATTAAATTTCGAATAGTTTCACCATCCAATTGTCATGCGAAAACAATGTAAGTGTCAAACAACGAGTTAAAAATTAGCCTACAAGTAGCAATGTTCAATCGGTAAGGACCTTGTTACATATACACTATGGTGTACACTTTAGTTTATACTTTTCCAAGCGACATATCCCTTTTGGAAAATATGAATTTCAAATAGTTTTCCATCCAATTGACACTTAACAACAATGCAAGTTTCAAGCAACGTGTCAAAACTCTATGTATAAATAGTAAAGTTGAATTGGTAAGGATCGTGCTACATGTACACTAAGATGTACACTTTAGTTTACACTTTGCCATGTGACATTACCCTGTTCGATAGATTACATTTCAAACAATTTTCCCATCCAATTGACATGTGAAATCAATGTAAGTTCATTCAGTATGAACCTCGCTTCATGTACACAATGGTAATAACCTTGCGACATGTACACTATGGTGTACACTTTAGTTTATACTTTGCCACGTGACATTACCCTGTTGGACAGATTAAATTTTAAGCAGTTTTTCCATCCAATTGACATGTGAAAACAATATAAGTGTCAAACAACGAGTTAAAAATTAGTCTACAAGTAGTAATGTCCAATCGGTAAGGACCTTGTTACAAGTACATTATGGTGTACACTTTAGTTTAAACTTTTCCACATGACATTACCCTGTTCGACAGTATAAATTTCAAACAATTTTTCCATCCAATTTACCCTTGACAACAATGCAAGTGTCAAACAATGTGTCAAAAATCAGTGTACAAATAGCAAAGTTCAATCGGAAAGAATCTTGCTACATGTACACTGTGGTGCACACTTTAGTTTACACTTTGCCACGTAACATTACGTTGTTGGACAGTTTTAATTTCAAACAGTTTCTCAATCCAATTGACTCTTGACAACAATTCAAGTGTCAAACAACGTGTCAAAAATCAATGTACAAATACTAAAGTTCAATCGGTAAGAACCTTGCTTCATGTATACTGTGGTGTACACTTTTGTTTACACTTTTCTAAGCAACATATCCCTGTTGGAAAATTTAAATTTCAAATAGTTTTCCATCCAATTGACACTTGACAACAATGCAAGTTTCACACAATGTGTCAAAAATCAATGTATAAATAGTAAAGTTCAATTGGTAAGGACCGTGCTGCATGTACACTATGGTGTACACTTTAGTTTACACTTTGGCACGTGACAGTACCCTGTCGGATTGTTTAAACTTCAAATAGTTTTCCATTCAATTGACACATGACAACAATGCAAATGTCAAACAACGTGTCAAAAATCAATGCATAAATAGCAAACTTCAATCGGTAAAAAATGCAAGTGTCAAACACCATGTCAAAAATTGGTGTACAAATAGCGAAGGTCATTCAGTATGAACCTTGCTTCATGTACACAATGGTGTACACTTTAGTTTACACTTTGCTACGAGACGTTGCACTGTTGGACAGCTTAAATTTCAAATAGTTTTCCCATCAAATTGACACTAGACAACAATACGAGTGTCTGACAACGTTTCAAAACTTAGTGTACAAATAGCAAAGTTCAATCGGTAAGAACCTTGCTACATGTACACTATAGAGTAGACTTTAGTTTACACATTGCCACATGACATTACCCTGTTGGAGAGTTTAAATCTAGAACAGTTTTTCCATCCAATTAACACTTGACAACAATGTAAGTGTCAAACAACATGTCAAAAATAAGTGTACAAATAGCAAAGTTCAATAAGTAAGAACCTTGCGACATGTACACTATGGTGTACACTTTAGGTTACACTTTGCCACATGACATTACCCTGTTGGACAGATTAAATGTCAAACAATTTTTCCATCCAATTGACATGTGAAAACAATGTAAGTGTCAAACAACGAGTTAAAAATTAGGCTACAAGTAGCAATGTTCAATCGGTAAGGACCTTGTTACATGTATACTATGGTGTACACTTTAGTTTACACTTTGCCAAGTGACATTACCCTGTTGGACAGTATAAATTTCAAACCATTTTCCTATCCAATTGACCTTTGACAACAATGCAAGTGTCAAAAAATGTGTCAAAAATCAGTGTACAAATAGCATAGTTCAATCGGAAAGAATTTTGCTACGTGTACACTGTGATGTACACTTTAGTTTACACTTTGCCACGTGACATTACCATGTTGGACAGTTTAAATTTCAAATAGTTTCTCAATCCAATTGACTCTTGACAACAATGCAAGTGTCAAACAACGTGTCAAAAATCAATGTACAAATACAAAAGTTCAATGGGTAAGAACCTTGCTTCATGTACACTGTGTTGTACACTTTAATTTACACTTTTCCAAGCAACATATCCCTATTGGAAAATTAAAATTTCAAACAGTTTTCCATGCAATTGACACTTGACAACAATGCAAGTTTCAAACAACGTGTCAAAAATCAATGTACAAGTAGCAAAGTTCAATTGGTAAGGACCGTGCTACATGTACACTATGGTGTACACTTTAGTTTACACTTTGGCACGTGACAGTACCCCGTTGGATTGTTTAAACTTCAAACTGTTTTCAATTGAATTGACACTTCTCAACAACGCAAGTGTCAAACAACATGTCAAAAATCAATGTATAAATAGGAAACTTCAATCGGTAAAAAATGCAAGTGTCAAACACCATGTCAAAAATTGGTGTACAAATAGCAAAGTTCATTCAGCATGAATGTTGGTTCAAGTACACAATGGTGCACACTTTCGTTTACACTTTGCCACGAGACGTTACACTATTGGACAGCTTAAATTTCAAATAGTTTTCCCATCAAATTGACACTAGACAACAATACGAGGGTCTAACAACGTGTCAAAATTTAGTGTACAAATAGTAAAGTTCAATCGTTAGGGACCTTGCTATATGTGCACTATGGTGTACTCTTTAGTTTACACTTTGCCACGTGACATTACCTTGTTGGACAGTATAAATTTAAAACAGTTTTCCCATCCAATTGACCCTTGACAACAATGCAAGTGTCAAACAATGTGTCAAAAATTAGTATACAAATAGCAAAGTTCAATCGGAAAGAATCTTGCTACATGTACACTATGGTGTACACTTTAGTTTATACTTTGCCACGTGATATTACCATGTTGGACAGTTTAAATTTCAAATAGTTTCCCATTCCAATTAACTCTTGACAACAATGCAAGTGTCAAACAACGTGTCAAAAATCAGTGTACAAATACAAATTTCAATCGGTAAGAACCTTGCTTCATGTACACTATAGTGTACACTTTAGTTTACACTTTTCCAAGCAACATATCCCTATTGGAAAATTAAAATTTCAAACAGTTTTCCATCCAATTGACTCTTGACAACAATGCAAGTTTCAAACAACGTGTCAAATATCAATGTATAAATAGCACAGTTCAATTGGTAAGGACCGTGCTACATGTACACTATGGTGTATACTTTAGTTTACACTTTCGCACGTGACAGTACCCCTTTGGATTGTTTAAACTTCAAACTATTTTCAATTCAATTGACACTTGACAACAATGCAAGTGTCAAACAACGTGTCAAAAATCAATGTATAAATAGGAAACTTGAATCGGTAAAAAATGCAAGTGTCAAACACCATGTCAAAAGTTGGTGTACAAATAGCAAAGTTCATTCAGTAAGAACTTTGCTTCATGAACACAATGGTCTACACTTTAGTTTACACTTTGTCACGAGACGTTACACTGTTGGAAAATTTATATTTCAAACAATTTTCCCATCCAATTGACCCTAGACAACAATACAAGTTTTTAACAACGTGTCAAAATTTAGTGTACAAATACCAAGGTTCAATCGGTAAGAACCTTGCTACATGTACACTATGGAGTACACTTTAGTTTACACATTGCCATATGACATTACCCAATTGGACAGTTTAAACGTCAAATAGTTTTTCCATCCAATTGACACTAGACAACAATGCCAATGTCAAATAACATGTCAAAAATCAGTGTACAAAAAGCAAAGTTCAATCGGTAAAAACCTTGCGACATGTACACTATGGTGTATACTTTAGTTTACACTTTACCACGTGACATTACCCTGTTGGATAGATTAAATTTCAAACAGTTTTCCTATCCAATTGACATGTGAAAACAATGTGAGTGTCAAACATTACCTTGTTGGACAGATTAAATTTCAAATAGTTTTCCCATCCAATTGACATGTGAAAATATTGTATGTGTCAAACAACGTGTTAAAAATCAGTCTACAGGTAGCAATGTTCGATCGGTAAGGACCTTGTTACATGTAAACTATGGTGTACACTTTAGTTTACACTTTGCCACATGACATTACCCTGTTGAACGGTATAAATTTCAAAAAAATTTCCCATCCAATTGACCCTTGACAATAATGCAAGTGTCAAACAATGTGTCAAAAATTAGTGTACAAATAGCAAAGTTCAATCGGTAAGAACCTTACTCCATGTACACTATAGTGTACACACTTTAGTTTAGACCTTGCCACATGACATTACCCAGTTGGACTGTTTAAATTTCAAATATTTTTCCTATCCAGTCGACACTTGACAAAAATGTAAGTGTCGAACTACATGTCAAAAATCAATGTACAAATTGGAAAGTTCAATCGGTAAGAGCCATGCTACATGTGCACCATGGTGTACACTTTAGTTTACACTTTACCACGTGACATTACCTTGTTAGGTAGTTTAAGTTTCAAACAATTCTCCCATCAAATTGACCCTTGATAACAATGCTAGAGTCAAACAACGTGTCAAAAATCAGTGTACAAGTAGCAAAGTTAAATCGGTAAGGATCCTGCTACATGTTCACTGTGGTGTACATTTCAGTTTTTACTTTGCCACATGACATTACCTTGTTGGACAGTTTGAATATCAAACAATATTCCCATCCAATTGACATTTGACAACAATGCAAGTGTTAAACGACGTGTTTAAAATCAGTGTACAAATAACAAAGTTCAATCGACAAGAACCTACACGTACACTATGGTGCACACTTCAGTTTACACTTTGGCATGTGACATTAACCTGTTTGACAGTATAAATTTCAAATAGTTTTTGCATCCAATTGACACTTGACAACAATATAAGTGTCAAACCACATGTAAAAAATAAGTCTACAAATGGCAAATTTCAATCGGTAAGAGCCTTGTGACATGTACACTACAGTGTATACTTTAGTTTACACTTTACCACTTGAAATTAACCTATCGGATGGTTTAAATTTCAATCAGTTTTCCCACCCAATTGACACTTGAAAGCAATGCAAGTGTCAAACTGCATGTCAAAAATCGGTGTACAAATAGCAAAGTGCAATTAGCAAGAACCTTGCTACATGTACACCATGGTTTACACTTTAGTTTACACTTTACCACGTGACAGTACCTTGTTGGGCAGTTTAAATTTCAAATAGTTTTCCCATCCAATTGACACTTGACAACAATACAAGTATCTAACAATGTGTCAAAAATTAGTGTACAAGTAGCAAAGTTCAATCGATAAGAACCTTGCTACATGTACACTATGGAGTACACTTTAGTTTTCACATTGCCACATGACATTACCCTGTTGGACAGTTCAAATTTCAAACAGCTTTTCCATCCAATTAACATTTGACAACAATGCAAGTGTCAAACAACATGTCAAAAATCAGTGTACAATGAGCAAAGTTCAATCGGTAAGAACCTTGCGACATGTACACTATAGTGTACACTTTAGTTTACACTTTCCCATGTGACATTACCTTGTTGGATAGATTAAATTTCAAACAATTTTCCCATCCAATTGACATGTGAAAATATTATATGTGTCAAATAACGTGTTAAAAATTATTCTACAAGTAGCAATGTTCAATCGGTAAGGACCTTGTTTCATGTACACTATGGTGTACACTTTAATTTACACTTTGCCACATGACAATACCCTGTTGGACAGTGTAAATTTCAAACAATTTTCCCATCCAATTGACCCTTGACAACAATGCAAGTGTCAAACAATGTGTCAAAAATTAGTGTACAAATAACAAAGTTCAATCGGTAAGAACCTTGCTCCTTGTACATTATAGTGTACACACTTTAGTTTGGACTTGGCCACGTGACATTACCCAGTTGGACTGTTTAAATTTCAAATAGTTTTCCTATCTAATTGACACTTAACAACAATGTAAGTGTCAAACTACGTGTCAAAAATCAATGTACAAATTGCAAAGTTCAATCGGTAAGAACCGTGCTACATGTACACCATGGTGTACACTTTAGTTTACATTTTACCACGTGACATTACCTTGTTGGGCAATTTAAATTTCAAACAGTTCTCCCATCGAATTGACCCTTGATAACAATGCTAGAGTCAAACAACGTGTCAAAAATCAGTGCACAAATAGGAAAGTTCAATCGGTAAGAACCCTGCTACATGTACACTGTGGTGTACACTTTAGTTTTCACTTTGCCACATGACATTACCCTATTGGATAGTTTAAATATCAAACAATTTTCCCATCCAATTGATATTTGACAACAATGCAAGTGTTAAACGACATGTTTAAAATCAGTGTACAAATAGCAAAGTTCAATCGGCAAGAACCTACATGTACACTATGGTGCACACTTTAGTTTACACTTTGGCACGTGTTTACACTTTGGCACGTGACATTAAACTGTTTAACAGTATAAATTTCAAAACAGTTTTTGCATCCAATTGACACTTGACAACAACACAAGTGTCAAACCACGTGTCAAAAATAAGTTTACAAATGGCAAATTTCAATCGGTAAGAACCTTGCGACGTGTACAATACGGTGTACACTTTAGTTTACACTTTACCACTTGACAGTACCTTGCTGGGCAGTTTAAATTTCAACAGTTTTCCCATCCAATTGACACTTGACAACAATACAAGTGTCTAACAACGTGTCAAAAATTAGTGTACAAATAGCAAGTTCAATCGGTAAGAACCTCGCTACATGTACACTATAGTGTACACTTTAGTTTTCACATTGCCACATGACATTACCCTGTTGGACAGTTTAAATTTCAAACAGCTTTTCTATCCAATTAACACTTGACAATAATGCAAGTGTCAAACAACATGCCAAAAATTAGTGTACAAATAGCAAAGTTCAATCGGTAAGAACCTTGCGACATGTACACTATGGTGTACACTTTAGTTTAAAATTTGCCACGTGACATTACCCTATTGGATAAATTATATTTCAAACAGTTTTGCCATCCAATTGACACGTGAAAATAATGTAAGTGTCAAACAACGTATTAAAAATTAGTCTACAAGTAGCAATGTTCAATCGGTTAGGACTTTTAAATGTACACTATGGTGTACACTTTAGTTTACACTTTACCACGTGACATTACCCTGTTGGACAGTATAAATTTCAAACGGTTTTCCCATCCAATTGACCCTTGACAACAATGCAAGTGTCAAACAATGTGTCAAAAATCAGTGTACAAATAGCAAAGTTCAATCGGTAAGAACCTTGCTACATGTACACTATGGTGTACACTTTAGATTTCACCTTGCCACTTGACATTGCCCTATTGGATAGTTTAAATTTTGAATGGTTTTCCCATCCAGTGGACACCTGACAACAATGCAAGTGTCAAACAATCTTTTTCTTTCATATGATTTGACCAATTGTAACTTCTTGATTTGAATATTTGGAATATTTAGCAGAATAAGTAAGAATAAAAAATTAGAAAATTCTATTTAAAAACATGTCAAAAATCAGTGTACAAATAGCAAAGTTCAATCGGTAAGAACCTTGCTACATGTACACTATGGTGTACA
>NW_019232182.1:178982-189174 GCF_002742605.1 Olea europaea var. sylvestris
CCGATAATAAGAGTACAAATAGCAAAGTTCAATCGGTACGGACCATTCTACATGTACACTACGGTGTACACTTTAATTTACACGTTGCCCCATGACATTACCCTGTTGGACAACTGAAATTTCAAACAGTTCTCCCATCCAATTGACACTTAACAACAATGCAAGTGTCAAACAACATGACCAAATCAGTGTGTAAATAGCAAAGTTCAATTGGTAAGAACCTTGCTACATGTACACTATGGTGTACACTTTAATCTACACTTTGTCACTTGACATTACCCTGTCGGATAGTTTAAATATCTAACAATTTTCCAATCCAATTGACACTTCACAACAATGCAAGTTTCAAACAGCGGATCAATAATCAGTGAACAAATTGTAAAGTTCAATTGGTAAGAACGTTGTTACATGTACACTATGGTGTATACTTTAGTTTACACTTTGCCACGTGACATTATGTTGTTTGAAAGTTTAAATTTCAAACAATTTTCCAATCCAATTGACATTTGAAAATAATGCAAGTGTCAAACTACGTGTCAAAAATCAGTGTACAAAAAGCAAAGTTAAAACGGTAATAACCTTGCTACACGTACACTACGATGTACACTTTTGTTTACACTTTGCCACTTGACATTATCCTATCAGACTGTTGAAATTTTGAAAAATTTTCCCACACAATTGAAATTTAACAACAATGCAAATGTCAAATAACGTGTCAAAAATCAGTGTACAAATAGCAAAGTTCAATCGATAAGAATCTTGCTATGTGTACACTACGGTGTACACTTTAGTTTACAATTTGCCACATGACATTACCCCATCGAACAATTTAAATTTCAAAAAATTTTCCCATCCAATTGACACTTGACAACAATGCAAGTGTCAAATAACGTGTCAAAAATTAGTGTACAAATAGCAAAGTTCAATTGGTAAGAACCTTGCTACATGTTCGCTTTGGTATACACTTTAGTTTACACTTTGCCACGTGACATTACCCTATTGGACAGTTTAAATTTTAAACAGTTTTCCAATCCAATTGACACTTGACAACAATGTAAGAGTCAAACAACGTGTTAAAAATTGGTGTACAAATCGCAAAGTTCGATCGATAAGAACCTTGCTCCATATACACCGTGGTGTACACTTTAGTTTACACTTTGCCACGCGACATATCCCTGTTGGAGAGTTTAAAATTCAAATAGTTTTCCCATTCAATTGACATTTGACAACAATACAAGTGTCAAACAATGTGTAAAAAATCTGTGTACAAATAGCAATGTTCATTCAGTAAGACCCTTGAGACATGTACACTATGGTGTACACATTAGTTTTCACTTTGTCACATGACATTAGCCTGTTGGACAGTTTAAATTTCAAATAGTTTTCCCATCCAATCGATACTTGACAACAATGCAAGTGTTAAACAACGTGTTAAAAATCAGTGTACAAATAGCGAAGTTCAACCGATAAGAACCTTATTACATGTACACTGTGGTGTACACTTTAGTTTACACTTTACCACTCGACATTACCTCGTTCGACAGTTTAAATTTCAAACAGTTTTCCCATCCAATTGACACATGACAATAATGCAAGTGTCAAACAACGTGTCAAAAATCTGTGTACAAATAGCAAAGTTCAATCAGTAAGAAATGCAACTGTCAAACAAAGTGTCAAAAATAAATGTACAAATAACAAAGTTCAATCGGTAAGAACCTCGCTTCATGTACACAATGGCGTACATTTTGGTTTACACTTTGCCATGTGACATTACCCTGATGGACAATTTAAATTTCAAATAGTTTTCCCACCCAATTAACACTTGACAACAATGCAAGTGTCAAACAATGTGTCCAAAATCAATGTACAAATAGCAAATTTCAGTCGGTAAGAACCATGCTGCATATACACTATAGTGTACACACTTTAGTTTGCACTTTGCCACGTGATATTACCCTATTGGACAGTTTAATTTCAAACAGTTTTCCTATCCAATTGAGACTTGGCAACAATGCAAGTGTCGAACAACGCGTCGAAAATCGTTTTACAAATAGCAAAGTTCATTCGGTAAGAGCCGTGCTACATGTGCACTATGGTGCATACTTTAGTTTACACTTTACCACGTAACTTTACCTTGTTAGCCAGTTTAAATTTCAAACAGTTCTCCCATCCAATTGATACTTGAATAGCAAAATTCTATCAATAAGAACCTTACTACACGTACACTCTGGAACGTACTTTAGTTTAATCTTTGCGACGTGACATTACCTTGTTTGACAGTATAAATTTCAAACAATTTTCGCATCCAATTGACACTTGACAAGAATACAAGTGTCCAACAATGTGTCAAAAATTAGTTTACAAATAGCAAATTTCAATCCGTAAGAACCTTACTTCATGTATACTATTGTGTACACTTTAGTTTACACTTTACCACATGACATTACCCTGTTGGACAGTTTAAATTTCAAACAGTTTTCCCACCCAATTAACACCTAACAACAATGCAAGTGTCAAACAACGTGTCAAAAATCAGTGTACAAATAGCAAACTTCAATCTGTAAGAACCTTGCTACATGTACACTATGGTTTACACACTTTAGTTTACACTTTTCCATGTGACATTACCGTTTTGGACAATTTAAATTTCAAATAGTTTTTCTATCCAATTGACACTTGATAACAATGCAAGTGTTAAACAACTTGTCAAAAATCAATGTACAAATAGTAAAGTTCAATTTGTAAGGACTGTGCTACATGGACACTATGGTGTACACTTTATTTTACACTTTCTCACGTGACATTACCCTGTTGGGCAGTTTAAATTTCAAAAAGTTTTCCCATCCAATTGACACTTGACAACAATGCAAGTGTCAAACAACGGGTCAAAAATCAATGTACAAATAGCAAACTTCAATCGGTAAGAACCTTGCTACATGTACACTATGGTGTACACTTTAGTTTACACTTTGCCACATGACATTACCCATTGGACAGTTAAAATTTCAAACAGTTTTTTCATCCAATTGACACTTGACAACAATGCAAGTGTCAAGTAACGTGTCAAAAATCATTGTACAATTAGCGAAGGTCAATTGGTAAGAAATGCAAGTGTCAAACAACGTGTCAAAAATCAGTGTACAAATAGAAAACTTCAATCGATAAGAACCTCACTTCATGTAAACAATGGCGTACATTTTAGTTTACACTCTACCACTAGACATTACCCTATTACACAGTTTAAACTTCAAACAGTTTTCCAACCTAATTGACAAGTGACAACAATGCAAGTGTCAAACAAAGTATCAAAAATCAGTGTAAAAATAGCAAAGTTCAGTCGGTAAGAACCATGCTACATGTACACTGTGGTGTACAAACTTTAGTTTGCACTTTGCCACGTGATATTACCCTGTTGGACAGTTTAAATTTCATACAGTTTTCCTATCCAATTGACACTTGACAATAGTGCAAGTGTTGAACAGCGTGTAAAAAATCAATGTACAAATGGCAAAGTTCAATCGATAAGAGCCGTGCTACATGTACACTATGGTGTACACTTTAGTTTACACTTTACCACGTGACATTACCTTGTTGGGCAGTTTAAATTTGAAACAGTTCCCCCATTAAATTGACACTCGACAACAATAGAAGTGACAAACAACGTGTCAAAAATCAGTGTACAAATAGCGAAGTTCAATCGGTAAGAACCTTGCTACATATACACTATGGTGTACACACATTAGTTTACACTTTGCCACGTGACATTACCCTGTTGGACAGTTTAAATTTCAAATAGTTTTCCCATCCAATTGAATCTTGACAATAACGTAAGTGCCAAATGACGTGTTAAAAATCAGTGTACAAATGGTAAAGTTCAATTGATAAGAACCTTGCTACACGTACACTATGATGCACACTTTAGTTTACACTTTGGCACGTGACATTACCTTGTTTGACAGTATAAATTTCAAACAGTTTTTGCAAACAATTGACACATGAAAACAATGCAAATTTCAAACAACGTGTCAAAAATCAGTGTACAAATAGCGAAGTTCAATCGGTAAGAACCTTGCTACATGTGCGCTATGGTGTACACTTTAATTTACACTTTACCATGTGACATTGCCTTGTTGGGCAGTTTAAATTTGAAACAGTTTTCCCATCCAATTGACACTTGAAAACGACGCAAGTGTCAAACAACATGTCACAAATCAGTGTACACATAATAAAGCTCAATCGGTAAGAACCTTGCTACATATACACTGTGGTGTACACACATTAGTTTACACTTTGCCACGTGACATTACCCTGTTCGACAGTTCAAGTTTCAAACAATTTTCCCGTCCAATTTACACTTAACAACAATTCAAGTGTCAAACAATGTGTCCAAAATCAGTGTACAAATAGCAAATTTCAATCGGAAAGAACCTTGCATCTTGTACACTATGGTGTTCACTTTAGTTTACACTTTTTCATGTGACATATCCTTGTTGGATAGTTTAAATTTCAAACAGTTTTCCCATTTAATTGACAATTGACAACTATAAAAGTGCCGAACAACATGTCAAAAAGCAGTGTACGAATAACAAAGTTCAGTCATGAATAGTTTACACTTTGTTACTTGACATTACCCTTGACAGTTTTCCCATCAAATTTACACTTGACAACAATGCAAGTGTCAAACAACTTTTCAAAAATCAGTGCACAAATAGCAAAGTTCAAACGACACGGACCATGTTACATATACACTATGGTGTACTCTTTAGTGTACACTTTGACACGTGACATTACCCTGATGGACATCTTAAATTTCAAATAGTTTTTCCCATCCAATGGACACTTGAACACAATGCAAGGGTCAAACAACATGTCAAAAATAATCATACAAATAGCAAAGTTCGATTGGAATGAACATTGCTATATGTACACTAGGGTGTACACTTTATTTTACACTTTGCCAAGTGACATTACCCCGTCGGACAGTTTAAATTTCAAATTTTTTCCCCATCCAATTGGGACTTGACAACAACGCAAGTGTCAAACAACGTGTCAAAAATCAGTATACAAATGGTAAAGTTCAATCGGTAAGAAATGCAAGTGTCAAACAACGTGTCAAAAATCAGTGTGCAAATAGCAAAGTTCAATTAGTAAGAACCTTGCTTCATGTACACTATGGTAAACACTTTGGTTTACACTTTGTCATGTGATATTACCCTATTGGATATTTTAAATTTAAAACAGTTTTCCAATCCAATTGGCACTTGACAACAATGCAATTGTCAAACAACATGTCAAAAATCAGTGTACAAATAGAAAAGTTCAATCTATAAGAACCTTGCTTCATGTACCAATGGTGTACACTTTGCCTCGCGACATATCCCCGTTGGACAATTTAAATTTCAAACAGTTTTCCTATCCAATTGACACTTGACAGCAATGCAAGTGTCAAACAACGTGTCCAAAATCAGTGTACAAATGGTAAAGTTCAATCGGTAAGGACTACACTACATGTACACTATGGTGTACTCTTTAGTTTACACTTTGCCACGTGACATTACCTTGTTGGACAGTTTAAATTTCAAATAATTTTTCCACACAATCACTTTAGTTTACACTTTGCCACGTGACATTACCTTGTTGGACAGTTTAAATTTCAAATAATTTTTCCACACAATCACTTTAGTTTACACTTTGCCACGTGACATTACCTTGTTGGACAGTTTAAATTTCAAATAATTTTTCCACACAATCACTTTAGTTTACACTTTGCCACGTGACATTACCTTGTTGGACAGTTTAAATTTCAAATAATTTTTCCACACAATCACTTTAGTTTACACTTTGCCACGTGACATTACCTTGTTGGACAGTTTAAATTTCAAATAATTTTTCCACACAATCACTTTAGTTTACACTTTGCCACGTGACATTACCTTGTTGGACAGTTTAAATTTCAAATAATTTTTCCACACAATCACTTTAGTTTACACTTTGCCACGTGACATTACCTTGTTGGACAGTTTAAATTTCAAATAATTTTTCCACACAATCACTTTAGTTTACACTTTGCCACGTGACATTACCTTGTTGGACAGTTTAAATTTCAAATAATTTTTCCACACAATCACTTTAGTTTACACTTTGCCACGTGACATTACCTTGTTGGACAGTTTAAATTTCAAATAATTTTTCCACACAATCACTTTAGTTTACACTTTGCCACGTGACATTACCTTGTTGGACAGTTTAAATTTCAAATAATTTTTCCACACAATCACTTTAGTTTACACTTTGCCACGTGACATTACCTTGTTGGACAGTTTAAATTTCAAATAATTTTTCCACACAATCACTTTAGTTTACACTTTGCCACGTGACATTACCTTGTTGGACAGTTTAAATTTCAAATAATTTTTCCACACAATCACTTTAGTTTACACTTTGCCACGTGACATTACCTTGTTGGACAGTTTAAATTTCAAATAATTTTTCCACACAATCACTTTAGTTTACACTTTGCCACGTGACATTACCTTGTTGGACAGTTTAAATTTCAAATAATTTTTCCACACAATCACTTTAGTTTACACTTTGCCACGTGACATTACCTTGTTGGACAGTTTAAATTTCAAATAATTTTTCCACACAATCACTTTAGTTTACACTTTGCCACGTGACATTACCTTGTTGGACAGTTTAAATTTCAAATAATTTTTCCACACAATCACTTTAGTTTACACTTTGCCACGTGACATTACCTTGTTGGACAGTTTAAATTTCAAATAATTTTTCCACACAATCACTTTAGTTTACACTTTGCCACGTGACATTACCTTGTTGGACAGTTTAAATTTCAAATAATTTTTCCACACAATCACTTTAGTTTACACTTTGCCACGTGACATTACCTTGTTGGACAGTTTAAATTTCAAATAATTTTTCCACACAATCACTTTAGTTTACACTTTGCCACGTGACATTACCTTGTTGGACAGTTTAAATTTCAAATAATTTTTCCACACAATCACTTTAGTTTACACTTTGCCACGTGACATTACCTTGTTGGACAGTTTAAATTTCAAATAATTTTTCCACACAATCACTTTAGTTTACACTTTGCCACGTGACATTACCTTGTTGGACAGTTTAAATTTCAAATAATTTTTCCACACAATCACTTTAGTTTACACTTTGCCACTTGACATTACCCTGTCGGACATTTTAAATTACAAATAGTTTTCCCACCCAATTGGCACTTGACAACAATGCAAGTGTCCAACAACGTGTCAATAATCAGTGTACAAATAGCAAAGTCCAATCGGTAGTAACCTTGCTTCATTTACACTACGGTGTACACTTTGGTTTACACTTTACCACTTGACATTACCCTGTCAGACAGTTTAAATTTCAAACTGGTTTCCCACCCAATTGACACTTGACAACAATGCAAGTGTCAAATAACGTGTCAAAAATTAGTGTACAAATAGCAAAGTTCAATCGGTAAGAACCTTGCGACATGTACACTACGGTGTACACTTTAGTACACTTTAGTTTACACTTTACCACGTGACATTGCCCTGTCAGACAGTTTAAATTTCAAGCAATTTCCCAATTCAAAAGACACTGGACAACAATGCATGTGTCAAACAACGTGTCAAAAATCAGTGTACAAATAGCAAAATTCAATCGGTAAGAACCTTGCGACATGTACACTACGGTGTACACTTTAGTACACTTTAGTTTACACTTTACCACGTGACATTGCCCTGTCAGACAGTTTAAATTTCAAGCAATTTCCCAATTCAAAAGACACTGGACAACAATGCATGTGTCAAACAACGTGTCAAAAATCAGTGTACAAATAGCAAAATTCAATCGGTAAGAACCTTGCGACATGTACACTACGGTGTACACTTTAGTACACTTTAGTTTACACTTTACCACGTGACATTGCCCTGTCAGACAGTTTAAATTTCAAGCAATTTCCCAATTCAAAAGACACTGGACAACAATGCATGTGTC
The DNA here is from genome assembly GCF_002742605.1 of Olea europaea var. sylvestris. Taxonomy (NCBI): domain Eukaryota; kingdom Viridiplantae; phylum Streptophyta; class Magnoliopsida; order Lamiales; family Oleaceae; genus Olea; species Olea europaea. The sequence continues at coordinate 187,005 of NW_019232182.1, forward strand.
AAACAACGTGTCAAAAATCAGTGTACAAATAGCAAAATTCAATCGGTAAGAACCTTGCTGCATGTACACTATGGTGTATACTTTACTTTACATTTTGTCACGTGACATTACCCTATTTGACAGTTTAAATTTCAAGCAATTTCCCAATTCAAAAGACACTGGACAACAATGCATGTGTCAAACAACGTGTCAAAAATTAGTGTACAAATAGCAAAATTCAATCGGTAAGAACCTTGTGACATGTATACTACGGTGTACACTTTAGTTTACTCTTTGCCACTTGACATTATCATGTCGGACGGTTTAAATTTCAAATTATTTTCCCACCCAATTGACACTTGACAACAATGCAAGTGTCAAAAAATGTGTCAAAAATCAGTGTACAAATAGCAAAATTCAATCGGTAAGAACATTGCTACATGTACACTATGGTGTACACTTTTGCTTATACTTTGCCATGTGACATTACCCTGTTGGACAGTTTAAATTTCAAGCAGTTTTCATATCCAATTGACACTAGACAACAACAATGCATGTGTCAAACAACGTGTCAAAAATCAATGTACAAATAGTGAAGTTCAATCGGTAAGAACCTTGCGACATGTACACTACGGTGCACACTTTAGTTTACACTTTGCCACTCGACATTATCCCGTCGGACGGTTTAAATTTCAAAGAGTTTTCCCACCTAATTGACACTTGACAACAATGCAAGTACCAAACAACGTGTCAAAAATCAGAGTACAAGTAGTAAAGTTCAATCGGTAAGAAACATGCTACATGTTCACTATAGTGTACACACTTTAGTTTGGACTTTGCCACGTGACATTACCTTGTTGGACAGTTTAAATTTCAAATAGTTTTCCTATCCAATTGACACTTGACAATAATGTAAGTGTCGAACTACGTGTCAAAAATTAGTGTACAAATTACAAATTTCAATCGGTAAGAGCCGTGCTACATGCACTCCATGGTGTACACTTTAGTTTACACTTTACCACATGACATTACCTTGTTGGGTAGTTTAAATTTCCAACAGTTCAACCATCGAATTGACCCTTGATAACAATGCAAGAGTCAAACAACGTGTCAAAAATCAGTATACAAATAGCAAAGTTCAATCGGTAAGAACCTTGCTACATGTACACTATAGTGTATACTTTAGTTTACACTTTGACACATAACATTACCCTGTTGGACAGTTTAAATTTCAAACAATTTTCCCGTCCAGTTGACATTTGACAACAATACAAGTGTCAAACGACGAGTTTAAAATTAGTGTACAAATAGCAAAGTTCAATTGGCAAAAACCTTGCCACATGTACACTATGGTGCACATATTAGTTTACACTTTGTCACGTGACATTAGCTTGTTGGATAGTTTAAATTTCAAACAGTTTTCCCATTGAATTGGCACTGGATAACAATGCAAGTGTCCAACAACGTGTCTATAATCAGTGTGCAAATAGCAAAGTTCAATCGGTACGGACCATGCTACATGTACACTACGGTGTACACTTTAGTTTACACTTTGTCACATGACATTACGCTGTTGGACAGTTTATAGTTCAAACAAATTTTCCATCCAATTGACATTTGACAACAATGTAAGTGTCAAACGACGTGTTTAAAATTAGTGTACAAATAGCAAAGTTCAATCGGCAAGAACCTTGCTACACTTACACTATGGTGCACACATTAGTTTACACTTTATCACGTGACATTAGCCTGTTGAACTGTTTAAATTTCTAACAGTTTTCCCATCGAATTGACACTTGACAATAATGCAAGTGTCCAAAAACTTGTCAATAATAAGTGTACAAATAGTAAAGTTCAATCGGTATGGACCATGCTACATGTACACTACAGTGTACACTTTAGTTTACACTTTGCCACGTGACATTACCCTGTCGGACAATTTAAATTTCAAATAGTTTCTCCATCCAATTGACACTTGACAACAATGTAAGTGTCAAACAACGTGTCAAAAATCAGTGTATAAATACCAAAGTTCAATAGGTAAGAACATTGCGACATGTACACTTTAGTTTACACTTTGCCACGTGACATTGCCTTGTTTGACAGTTTAAATTTCAAACAGTTTTCTAATCCAATTGAGATTTGACAACAACGCAAATGTCAAACTACGTGTCAAAAATCAGTATACAAA
>NW_019232183.1:0-768 GCF_002742605.1 Olea europaea var. sylvestris
CTTAAAATCAATTTTTTTATCGTTATTTTATTATTTCAACCGTTATTTTTAAATTCTTTTCTCACGAGTAAGATTCATTTAATTTTTAACAATTAAAAAATTAATTATCAAAATCTCTATCAAAAAGCACTCAGTTGATAAAGTTTTATTTTAGGGCTTGTTTGGGAGTGATTTTTTGACCCAAAAATTGATTTTTTGACCTTTATTTAACTATTCCAACCTTCATATTTGACTTCTTCTCTAATAGATGAACCCTACTTTTCTCCTAACGGTCAAAAAATCAATTCTTATATTCACTCCCAAGCTCCTAATCAAATATTGTCGCTGATAGACAAATATGTAAGTACTAAGTGGTGATATGCACTTTGCACAGTCCATTTTTTACACTATCCTAGGCAAACCGGCGTCGTATAACCGACGTGTGTTGCCTTCTCTCTCCTTAAACCCTTAAACCTCCAGGTCCAAGTTGCAAAACCCTCAGCTTGATTTTCAAAAAATGGCGATTTGCAAGATCAATCATCTGTTCTTCGAAAAGTCAGTAGCTTCAAATCGTGGTTTGTGTACAGCGACCTCGACTGCAATGGCTGTGACGCAACCCAAAAAGGCAAACTCCCTATTTAGCGCCGTGTCAAAGCTCAGGATCACACCAGACTCTGAAACCAGCATTGCTAACACTCTTGATGAATGGGTGAATCAAGGCAAACCTGTAAAGAGATTTGACATTATAAACCTCATCAACTATTTCCGCAATCGCGTGAATTATCGGTC
>NW_019232183.1:1795-2725 GCF_002742605.1 Olea europaea var. sylvestris
TCCCCCCCCCCCCCCCGCGGGGGTTTCTTTTTAATCTCAATTAGTATAATTTAATTAATTGTTTCCGTTTTATTTGATTACTGAAGGATTGTTTGCTATTTATTCAACATTGATCTTTTAATATATGTGTATGCTTGAATATGATTAAAATTTCGAGTAAATACTAATTTGACAAGAAAATTTAATGAAGTTTTAAAATTTAATTGATTGTTTGTGGTTGATTTGATTTGATTATTAAGTTCATGTATGGCTAAGCTTAAAAAAGTTCAGTTTTAAAATAAAATGATTTTGATTTTAGTGAAAATTAGAAATAAATTACTTAATGACACTAAAAGTAACATTTTTTTATTTACAAGTGCGCAAAAATTATCTACACATGTTTAGGCTTAGCCAATCTCACTCTAAATGATTGAGCGGCTATTCATCAAATGCACTCCCTCTGTGATTACGTTTGAGTGTATTTTCTAGTAAATTATTATTTTTTCCCTTTTCTAAGAATGAATTTCTCCTTTTAATTCTTTTTCCTCAGTCTTCCGCAATTTTTGTTACCTTTGTGATGAATAATGTTTATCTTATATCTGTACATTAAAATGACAAATATTTAGCATATATAAATTTGGTTTTATTAATTTATTGGGAACAAGGTTTAATTTGTTGTCATTGTATAGATTTCGTTTCATTTTGTTCGGAAAACGTGAAGAAAAAAACATTTGTCTTAGGATAAATTTGCTACTTTACTGAATGTAAGGTACTTCAAAGTACGAGTTAACACATTAATTGTACTCAGAATTTGCAGTTTTAAATATAAATATTATAATATTTTCAACGGAAGATCATAACTTGTGCAGACAATCCTATCATATTTTAGCATTCTACTAAAACCATGCTAAGCTTAGTTTTCAGTGTTATTAATTTATTTCAAAACATTCA
>NW_019232184.1:0-2725 GCF_002742605.1 Olea europaea var. sylvestris
CCCCAATCGCTTCAAAATAGATTTCAAAAATTCCAATAGATGGAATCATATGCCTTTCTAAGATTGATTTTCAGGAGACATCTAGGTGATATTCTCTTCCTATTGTACTGCCAATAGTTCCTGTGCAAGGTGGATACTTTCAACCAAGCTCCTCCCCTTTACAAATGTTGCCTACGCTTTTTCAATGATGGAACAAAGGATAGGTGCTAATCTGTTGGCTAAGATTTTGGAAATGGTCTTATAGTCTACATAACAGCATGAAATAGGCCCAATCCCCAACTGTAGATGAATGGCTACCTTCCAGAATCAAAGCTATGACGATGTGATTAATCTGTTTGAGGAGTGAACTTGCTTAGAAAATTCAGTAATAGCATCAACAAAATCACCCTCGACCGTCTCCCAAGCTTTCTTAAAGAAGCACGAATTGTATCCATCTATGCCAGGGTATTTATCATCCCTAATGTTGAAGAAAGAATCCTTAATCTCTTATAGAGAGACATCACTAACAACAGATTCCGCATGTTCCACAGAAAGTAATGGCCCTTCACCTAAAATATTTCGATCGATGGGTTTATATGCATTATTCGTCACAAGCAAGTTTTGGTAATAGCCTAGAAATTCAGCCTCCATCTCCATTAGGGAATTTGTGGGAGTCCCGTCCTTCTTAATTACGGCAACAATGAAATTTCGATTCTCATTCCTTTTAACCAAAGAAGGGAAGAATTGCATGCATTTATCATTGCTCAAATAAGCACATTTGGCTTGTTGATAGTAGAAACTTCTCTTTGCATCACATATACGTATGGCTTGTTTTCGTAGGAGTAAAACCTTACTTTGCAACTCAATGTTCATCGGTAGATCATGTAGTTCCATTTGGGGAGCCTTTAGATCATTTCTAGCTTTCTCAGCTTGAACAGAAATGTGAGTGAAGTGCTTGCCATTAAGCTACTTCAAAATTTTCTTGAGCCTCTGTGACTTTTTACAAAGAATGAACTGCTTTGTTCCAGAAGTCTGTTGATTTCAACTGGAAGAAACTACATTCTGAAATTCTGAATGAGCTGTCCACATATTGAAGAATTTGAAATGTTTGCCTGTGTCCCCACCTTGCTAGAAAAGTGATACAATGCATGGCGAGTAGTTCGAAAGGTAACCTACTGGTTGGAAATTTGCAAAGGCATGTAAACCCACTTGTTGCCATTGTTCATTAACCGTAGTTCTATCGAGCTTACTCCAAACTGATGATATGATGTCCGCGAAATTTTTGGGCCAAGTGTAATAGCATCCAATGGACATCAAGTCTGTAAGACCTATAGTTAAACAACAATCTACAAAGTCCCTAGTTTCATATGGAATTACCTCCACTCTATTACATATTTCCTCGAATCGAAGTATATTGTTAAAATCACCCATGATCATCCAAGGTATCGAACATGTAGCTCCAAAATCAATCAAGTTATTCCTTATTGTCCTCTGTGTAACAATAAAATGAAAACCATAAACAGAGCTCAAATGTAATGTGATAGAAGTTACCTCGCAAGTGACTTCGCAATGTATAACCTTTGAGGCAGTTTCCAAGACACACCGTCGACTTTTTTTTGGTCACGTAGAATCAATATTCTTCCTGTTATCGGTCTGTCTCCATCCATCGAATTTATTCCTCATGATCCAAGCTAACTTTTATTGGTTGATTTTCATCTCTAAGACACCAATAATATCAATACAATGTTGTTCAATAAGGTGGCCAAACCCATTTTGTTTGAGGGGAATATTGAAGCCCCTAATGTTCCACGATACAATTTTCATGTTGATATGAAGAGGGCATTCCCCCTCTTTTTATCCTTCTTCGGTTGTTTAGCTGGTTGCATATCAAGCTTTTCTTCAAGCTTATCACTACTTGCTGTCTTCGTATTTGGGACTTCAAGATCTGCATTTGATGGGTATGTTAGGTGATTCAATTTCTGCTCCTGACTTATTTACATGCACTTTATCACTTGCAATAAGCTGTGGTGTAATTCGCTTTGGCATCGAACCCTAAATTGCAAGCACTAGTTTATTTTTCTTGCCCCCCTCTATGAAAGGGGTATCATCCTCATTTGGATCCAGTTGAGCACCTGGTTCTATAATGCCTAGGCTTGTGGATTCTGTTTGCCTAGATTCACATTCTGGCCAATCGGATCTGTCCCTATTTTATCTATTTACAACGAGTAGTTCTGCTTTCTTTTTACCTTATTTGAGTTCTTATCAATGTTCTGACCGTCGTAGCTGATTGACATGATAACCCCAGCAATGTTATGGTTGTGTACTGCATCTTGTGTCCCTGTTTTCTTTTGCCACATACTTAAGAGAAATAGTATGCTTATGGTTTGCAGTCCCAATTTTTCCTTTGCTTTCATCTGTTTTATGCCCGAATGTCTTGCAAATGGAGTAGAATTTCAACTCATGTTCATAGCAAACCAATTGATCCCTCACTTTACCATTTGGAAGTTTCATCTTCACCGAATGAACCGGATCCTTGGAGGCGTCAACCTCAACGAGAATTCATGTAAATGATAACCAGCCCTTTGTTGTTGTGAGCAAATCAGTTGTGACTAGTTTTCTAATCTTTGTTGCAATCATACTTAGCCATTGGGCATCTAAAAGTTCAATGGTGGCCCTGATAACATTACCACCGGCATAGTAATAATATAACTATTATCAGGGGCGCACGCAAACATTTTATATTAGG
>NW_019232185.1:0-2725 GCF_002742605.1 Olea europaea var. sylvestris
ACCACTTCGTCATGACGTACGAGGGATTTTAGCCATTTTTCAAAAGATTGAGCACTTGCATATTTGGAACGCTTGGATTGTTGCCGTACGAAGAATTGAGCGTAACTTTTGCACACGGTGTCCGTTTTGGGCCCACAGGTACTTTTTGGAAATGTAGCATCCGTTTTGGATTGAACTCACTACTTCATCGTGACGTACGAGTGATTTTGGCCATTTTTCGAAGGAATGACCGCTTGTATATTGAGAACGCTTGGAGAGTCGGCGGACGAAGAATTGAGCGAAACTTTTGCACACGGTGTCCGTTTTTGGCCCATAAGAACTTTTTGGAAATGTAGCGATCGTTTTGGATTGAACTCACCACTTCATCATGACGTACGAGTGATTTTAGCCATTTTTCAAAAGAATGAGCATTTGCATATTTGGAACGCTTGGATTGTCGGCCTACGAAGAATTGAGCGTAACTTTTGCACTCGGTGTCCGTTTTGGGCCAATAAGTATTTTTTGGAAATGTAGCATCCGTTTTGGATTGAACTCACTACTTCATCGTGACGTACGAGTTATTTTCGCCATTTTTCGAAGGAATGAGCGCTTGTATATTGAGAACGCTTGGAGAGTCGGCGGACGAAGAATTGAGCGAAACTTTTGCACACAGTGTCCGTTTTTGGCCCATAAGAACTTTTTGGAATTGTGGCGATAGTTTTGGATTGAACTCACCACTTCGTCATAACGTACGAGGGATTTTAGCCATTTTTCAAAAGAATGAGCACTTGCATATTTGGAACTTTTGGATTGTCGGCGTACGAAGAATTGAGCGTAACTTTTGCACACGTCGTTCGTTTTGGGCCCATAAGTACTTTTTGGAAATGTAGCATCCGTTTTGGATTGAACTCACTACTTCATCGTGACGTACGAGTGATTTTGGCCATTTTTCGAAGGAATGAGCGCTTGTATATTGAGAACGCTTGGAGAGTCGACGGAAGAAGAATTGAGCGTAACTTTTGCACACGGTGTCCGTTTTGGGCCTATAAGAACTTGCTGGAAATGTAGCGACCGTTTTGCGTTGAACTCACCACTTCGTCGTGACGTATGAGGGATTTTGGCGATTTTTCAAAAGAATTAGCACTTGCATATTTAGAATGCTTGGAGAGTCGGCGAACGAAGAGTTGAGCGCAACTTTTGCACGCGGTGTCCGTTTTGGCCCCATATGTACTTTTTGGAAATGTAGCGATCGTTTTGGATTGATATCACCAATTCGTCGTGACGTATGGTGGAGTTAAGCCATTTTTTGAAAGAATGAGCACTAGCATATTTGGAACGCTTGGATTGTTGGCGTACGAGGAATTGAGCATAACTTTTGCACACGGTGTCCGTTTTGGGCCCATAAGTACTTTTTGGAAATGTAGCGTCCGTTTTGGATTGAACTCACTACTTCATCGTGATGTACGAGTGATTTTGGGCATTTTTCGAAGGAGTGAGAGCTTGTATATTGTGTACGCTTGGAGAGTCGACGGACGAAGAATTGAGCGTAACTTTTGCACACGGTGTTCGTTTTGGGCCTATAAGAAGTTGTTGGAAATGTAGCGACCATTTTGCATTGAACTCACCACTTCATCGTGACGTATGAGGGATTTTGGCGATTATTCAAAAGAATTAGCACTTGCATATTTAGAATGCTTGGAGAGTCGGTGGACGAAGAATTGAGCGCAACTTTTGCACGCGGTGTCCGTTTTGGACCCATATGTACTTTTTGGAAATGTAGCGATCGTTTTGGATTGATATCACCACTTCGTCGTGGCGTACAAGTGATTTTGGCCATTTTTCGAAGGAATGTGTGCTTGTATACTTAGAACGCTTGGAGAGTCGGCGGACGAAGAATTGAGCGTAACTTTTGCACACGGTGTCCGTTTTTGGCCCATAAGAACTTTTTGGAAATGTGGCGATCGTTTTGGATTGAACTCACCACTTCGTCATGACGTACGAGGGATTTTAGCCATTTTTCAAAAGAATGAGCCCTTGCATATTTGGAGCGCGTGGATTGTCGGCGTACGAAGAATTGAGCGTAACTTTTGCACACCGTGTCCGTTTTGGGCCCATAAGTACTTTTTGGAAATGTAGCGTCCATTTTGGATTGAACTCACTACTTCGTCGTGACGTACGAGTGATTTTGGCCATTTTTAAAAGGAATGAGCGCTTGTATATTGAGAACGCTTGGAGAGTCGGCGAACGAAGAATTGAGCGTAACTTTTGCACACGGTGTCCGTTTTTGGCCCATAAGAACTTTTTGGAAATGTAGCGACCGTTTTGGATTGAACTCACCACTTCGTCATGATGTACGAGGGATTTTAGCCATTTTTGAAAAGAATGAGCACTTGCATATTTGGAACGCTTGGATTGTCAGCGTACGAAGAATTGAGCGTAACCTTTGCACACGGTGTCCGTTTTGGGCCCATAAGAGCTTTTTGGAAATGTAGTGACCGTTTTGGATTGAACTCACCACTTCATCGTGGCGTACGAGTGACTTTGGCCATTTTTCAAAGGAATGTGCGCATGTATATTTAGAACACTTGGAGAGTTGGCGGACGAAGAATTGAGCATAACTTTTGCACAAGGTGTCCGGTTTGGACCCATAAGAACTTTTTGGAAAATGTAGCGACCGTTATGGATTGAACTCACCACTTTGTCGTGACGTACGAGGGATTTTGGCCATTTTTCGAAAGAAGGAACA
>NW_019232186.1:0-2725 GCF_002742605.1 Olea europaea var. sylvestris
GCTCTTTAAGAGTTTTAATTAAATTTAAATCATCAACATAAGTTGCCACAATTGTAAATTCAATATTTGTTTTCTTTATGAAAATATATGGGTAGACATCGTCATTTTTATAATCCTAATTCAACAAATATTTACTAAGGCGATTATACCATATGAATCCAAATTGTTTTAATCCATATAATGATCTTTACAATTTAATTGAGAATATGGTTCTCGAGTATGTATCATTTGCTCTTGGCACTTTAGGTCCTTAGGGACTTTCATATATATGTCATTATCAAGTGAACCATACAAATAGACAGTTACTACATCCATAAGGAACATATCGAGTTTTTGTGACACATTCAAACAATTAAGAATCTAAAAGTGATGGTATCAATTACGGGAAAATATGTTTCCTCATAATCAAATCCTAGTCTTTTTAAGAAATCTTGAGCTACGAGTCAGACTTTGTATCTTGTAATTTCATTATTTTCATTTATCTTTAGCACAGAAACCCATTTATATCCAATAGGAATTACATTTTCAGGTGTTCAAACTATATGTCCAAACATTTTTCGTTTCTCTAAGGAATTCAATTACGCATGTATGACTTCTTTTGATTTTGGCTGATCATTTCAATGTTGACAGTCTTTAACTGACTATGATTCAAGATCATCATTTTACATAATATCAAGAACCATGTTAAAGGTGAAAATATTGCCTATACCAAAATTATTTCGTTCTCATAAATTATGATATAACATATAATTTATTGAAATTTCATTATTTTCGAGCATTTTTGGTTCTTTAGAAACCATATTTTTGATATTTGATTGATCAATATTTTCCAATGTTTCATTTTTCGAAACTTTTGATTGGTTTTTCTCTTGTACTTTTCTTTTTCGAAGTGCAGAGTCTTTTGAATCAATTAGTCAACTACGCTTATGATATATTTGAAATTCATTTGCTATAATAGATTGTCCTTCAGAGATATCAATTTTTGCTAAAATATTTTCTACTAAAATATATGACCGTCACTTTTCTTGGGTCAACAAATATATCAGATAATTGATTTTCAACTCTTTGCAAATGAATGATTTTTTTCAACATTTTGCTCAAATTGATTGTTGCGGAGATCAAAGTGAGATAAAATCATTTCATTTCAATAAATTTTACCTTATATTTCAGAATGTAGTTTTTCCCTTCTAACGTTGGGAAAGTCAGTTTATCAAAATGTCAATTTGCTAAACGTGCACTGAATAAATTATCCGTTAAAAGTTCAAGATAACTAATAATAGATAGCGAATCAAAACCCACATAAATTCTAAGTTTTCATTGCGAACCCATTTTAGTACATTGTAGGGGACAAAATAAGGACTTGGACAGCACAACCAAAAACAAGTAAGTGAGAAATATTATGTTCATGATCAAATGCCAATTTTAAATGTGAATATTGACAATAGGCACTTGGAAAAACATGAACAAATGATGCAGCATGTAATATGGTATTACTCCAAACAGAAGTTGAGAGTTTTGTTTTCATAAGTAATAATCTAGCAATAAGTTGTAGACGTTTAATAAACAACTCCGTTTAACCATTTTGTGTATAGACATGTGCAACTGAATGTTCAATAAAAATCCTAATTAACATATAATAATCATCAAATGTTTGTGATCTAAATTCACTAATATTGTTAAGACGAATAGTCTTGATTGAGTAATCAGAAAATTGTGCTTGTAATTTTATGGTTTGAGCAAGTAGTCTAGTAAATGCTACATTTGTAGTGGAAAGTAGGTAAATATGTGACCTTCTAGTAGAAGAATCAATTAATACCAGAAAATAACGAAATGTTCCACATGGTGGGTGTATTGCCCCACATATATATCTATGAATTTTTTAAAGAAGTTGTAGATTCAATATTAACATTTGTATTTGAGGATTTAATGACTAATTTGCTTTGCAAGCAAGCTACGTATGGATAATCACTAGGTAAAAATATCTTTTGGTTCTTTAAAGGATATCCGTATGACGCATCATTATAACTCCAAAAAATCCAAGTCGATCATGTGGGTTAACGAACTTCTAGTTTGGGACAATACTTGATTCAACCATTTTTATAATGTATAATATATGCAAGATTGGAGTATATGAAGTTTTTTTTTTTATCTGCTTCTGATTAGATACAAAAGAGGTTAAGAAAAGATATTCAATATTATTTTCTTGCATAATCTCTATGTGATATTCACTGTCTTTAAAATTAAGCAAATTTCTCCTGGATTTGCTAAAATAAAGTGCATTGTCAATATATAATTTTGTATTATTCGGTATAATAATACAAGCTCTTCCGGAACCTCGGTGCACCTGATATCGTATTGACATTATTTTCTATTAATGTTAATTCCCAAAAATATTTTTTTGAAGAATAGTGTGTGTAGTTGAATTATGAATCAAACAGGTATTTTAACTACCCATCATGAATCTATAAACATAACAGAATAAATATATTTAAAAATACTTGAATTTAAATTTAAAAGGTAAATATAATTCAATATTGCTAAATTAATGATGTATGATAAAGTTTCATTTTTTTTTTGTGAAAAGTAAAAATTATTTCAAACTAAATTTCTAAAATAAAGGTAAATGCTAGAGATATAAAAATAAGCTAATCTATAGCTTCCATTACACTATCCTCAATCAAATGGTCAATATTCACATTTAGATCAACAAAAAATTGGAGACATC
>NW_019232187.1:0-2724 GCF_002742605.1 Olea europaea var. sylvestris
CCCTCGGCGCGATTTTTATTTCAGATCAAACTGCCAAATTTCAGCCAGTTTCGACACAGTCGAGAAAAATGACGAAATTGCCCTCGGCGCAATTTTTGTTTCCGATCAACAAGTCAAATTTCAGCCAATTTCGACACAGTCGCGAAAAATAACGAAATTACACCCGGCGCTGTTTTTGTTCCCGATAAACGTGTCAAATTTGAGCCCATTCCGACACAGTCGAGAAAGACGACGAAATTGCCGTCGACGCGATTTTTATTTCCGATCAAACTGCCAAATTACACCCAATTCCGACACAGTCGAGAAAAAAGACGTAATTGCCCCCGTCGCGATTTTTGTTTCCGATTAACCTCTCAAATTTAAACCCATTACGACACTGTCGAGAAAAATAACGAAATTGCCCTCGGCGCGATTTTTATTTCGGATCAAACTGCCAAATTTGAGCCCATTCCGACACAGTCGAGAAAAATGACGAAATTGCCGCCGGCGCGATTTTTATTTCCGATCAACCAGTCAAATTTTAGCCAATTCCTAAAGAGTCGTGAAAAATGACGAAATTACACCCGGCGCGGTTTTTGTTCCCGATCAACCTGTCAAATTTAAGCCCATTCCGACACAGTCGAGAAAATTGACGAAATTGTCCCCGGCGCGATTTTTATTTCAGATCAAATTGCCAAATTTTAGCCACTTCCGACACAGTCGAGAAAAATTACGAAATTGCCCCCAGAGCAATTTTTTTCTCCGATCAAACTGTCAAATTTTAGCCAATTCAGACACAGTCGCGAAAAATGACGAAATAGCTCCGGCGCGATTTTTGTTTCCGATCAACCTGTCAAATTTGAGCCCATTCCGACACAGTCGGGAAAAATGACGAAATTACCCATGGCGCGATTTTTATTTCAGATCAAACTGCCAAATTTCAGCCAATTCCGACACAGTCGAGAAAAAAGACGAAATTGTCCCCGGCGCGATTTTTGTTTCCGATCAACAAGTCAAATTTCAGCCAATTCAGACCAGTAGTGAAAAATGACGAAATTACACCCGACGGGGTTTTTGTTCCCGATCAACCTGTCAAATTTAAGCCCATTCCGACACAGTCGAGAAAAATGACGAAATTGCCCCCGGCGTAATTTTTGTTTCCGATCAACAAGTCAAATTTTAGCCAATTCCGACGCAGTCGCGAAATATGACGAAATTACACCCGGCGCTATTTTTGTTCTCAGTAAACCTGTCAAATTTGAGCCCATTCCGACACAGTCGAGAAAAATGACGAAATTGCCCCCCCGCGCGATTTTTATTTCAGATCAAACTGCCAAATTTTAGCCGATTCCGAAACAGTCGAGAAAAATGACGAAATTGCCCCCGGCGCGATTTTTTTCTTCGATCAACCAGTCAAATTTTAGCCAATTCCGACACAGTCGCAAAAAATGACGAAATTGCCCCCGGCGCGATTTTTGTCTCCGATCAACCTGTCAAATTTTAGCCAATTCCGACACAGTCGCGAAAAATGACGAAATTACACCCGGCGCGATTTTTGTACCCGATAAACCAGTCAAATTTGAGCCCATTCCGACACAGTCGAGAAAAATGACGAAATAGCCCCCAATGCGATTTTTATTTCAGATCAAACTGCCAAATTTTAGCCGATTCCGAAACAGTCGAGAAAAATGACGAAATTGCCCCCGGCGCGGTTTTTGTTTCCGATCAACAAGTCAAATTTAAGCCAATTCCGACACAGCCGCGAAAAATGACGAAATTAAACCCGGCGCGATTTTTGTTCCCGATAAACCTGTCAAATTTGAGCCCATTCCGACACAGTCGAGAAAAATGACGAAATAGCCCCCAATGCGATTTTTATTTCAGATCAAACTGCCAAATTTTAGCCGATTCCGAAACAGTCGAGAAAAATGACGAAATTGCCCCCGGCGCGGTTTTTGTTTCCGATCAACAAGTCAAATTTAAGCCAATTCCGACACAGCCGCGAAAAATGACGAAATTAAACCCGGCGCGATTTTTGTTCCCGATAAACCTGTCAAATTTGAGCCCATTCCGACACAGTCAAGAAAGATGACGAAATTGCCGCCGTCGCGATTTTTATTTCCGATCAAACTGAAAAATTTCACCCAATTCCGACACAGTCGAGAAAAATGACGAAATTGCCCCTGGCGCGATTTTTGTTTCCGATCAACCTTTCAAATTTGAGCCCATTCCTACAAAGTCGAGGAAAATGACGAAATTGCCCCCGGCGCGATTTTTATTTCAGATCAAACTACCAAATTTTAGCCAATTCCGACACAGTCGAGAAAAATTACGAAATTGCCCCCAGCGCAATTTTTGTCTCCGATCAAACTGTCAAATTTTAGCCAATTCCGACACAGTCGCGAAAAATGACGAAATTGCTCCGGCGCGATTTTTGTTTCCGATCAACCTGTCAAATTTGAGCCCTTTCCAACAAAGTCGAGAAAAATGACGAAATTACCCCCGGCGCGATTTTTATTTCAGATCAAACTGCCAAATTTCAGCAAATTCCGACACAGTCGAGAAAAATGACGAAATTGCCCCCGGCGCAGTTTTTGTTTCCGATCAACAAGTCAAATTTCAGCCAATTCAGACCAGTCGTGAAAAATGACAAAATTACACTCGGCGCGGTTTTTGTTCCCGATAAACCTGTCAAATTTGAGCCCATTCCGAGACAGTCGAGAAAAATGACGAAATTGCCCCCGG
>NW_019232188.1:0-2724 GCF_002742605.1 Olea europaea var. sylvestris
GCCAAATTTCAGCCAATTCCGACACAGTCGAGAAAAAATGACGAAATTGCCCCCGGCGCGATTTTTGTTTCCGATCAACCAGTCACATTTTGGCCAATTCCGACACAGTCGCGGAAAATGACGAAATTACACCCGGCGCGATTTTGGTTCCTGATCAACCTGTCAAATTTGAGCCCATTCCGACACAGTCGCGAAAAATGACGAAATTGCCCCCGGAGCGATTTTTGTTTCCGATCAACCCGTTAAATTTCAGCCCATTCCGACACAGTCGAGAAAAATGACGAAATTGCGCCCGACGCGATTTTTGTTCCCGATCAACCTGTCAAATTTGAGCCCATTCCGACACAGTCGAGAAAAATGACGAAATTGCCACCGGCGCGATTTTTATTTACGCTCAAACTGAAAAATTTCAGCCAATTCCGACACAGTCGAGAAAAATGATGAAATAGCCGTCCGCGCGTTTTTTTTGTTTCCGATCAACCAGTCAAATTTAACCAATTCCGACACAGTCACGAAAAATGCCGAAAGTACACCCGGCGCTATTTCTGTTCCCGATCAACCTGTCAAATTTGAGCCCATTCCCACACAGTCGAGAGAAATGACGAAATTGCCCCCGGCGCGATTTTTGTTTCAGATCAAACTGCCAAATTTCGGCCAATTCCGACACAGTCGAGAAAAATGACGAAATTGCCCCTGCGCGGTTTATGTTTCCGATCAACCAGTCAAATTTTAGCCAATTCCGACACTGTCGCGAAAAAACCCGACGCAATTTTTGTTTCCTATCAACCATTCAAATTTTAGCCCATTCCGACACAGTCGAGAAAAATGTCAAAATTGCCCCCGACGCGATGTTTATTTCAGATCAAACTGCCAAATTTCAGCCAATTCCGACACAGTCGAGAAAAAATGACGAAATTGCCCCCGGCGCGATTTTTGTTTCCGATCAACAAGTCAAATTTTAGCCAATTCTGACACAGTCGCGGAAAATGACGAAATTACACCCGGCGCGATTTTGGTTCCTGATCAACCTGTCAAATTTGAGCCCATTCCGACACAGTCGCGAAAAATGACGAAATTGCCCCGGGGCAATTTTTGTTTCCGATCAACCCGTTAAATTTCAGCCCATTCCGACACAGTCGTGAAAAATGACGAAATTGCGCCCGTCGCGATTTTTGTTCCCGATCAACCTGTCAAATTTGAGCCCATTCCGACACAGTCGAGAAAAATGACGAAATTGCCCCCGGCGCGATTTTTATTTACGCTCAAACTGAAAAATTTCAGCCAATTCCGACACAGTCGAGAAAAATGACGAAATAGCCGTCGGCACGTTTTTTTTGTTTCCGATCAACCAGTCAAATTTAACCAATTCCGACACAGTCACGAAAAATGCCGAAAGTACACCCGGCGCTATTTCTATTCCCGATCAACCTGTCAAATTTGAGCCCATTTCAACACAGTCGAGAAAAATGACGAAATTGCCGCCGGCGAGATTTTTATTTCCGATCAAACGGCCAAATTTCAGCCAATTTCGACACAGTCCAGAAAAAAGACGAAATTGCCCCCGGCGCGATTTTTGTTTCCCATCAACCGGTCAAATTTTGGCCAATTCCGACACAGTCGCGAAAAATGACGAAATTACACCCGGCGCGGTTTTTATTCCCGATCAACCTGTCAAATTTGAGCCCGTTCCGACACAGTCGCGAAAAATGACGAAATTACACCCGGCGCGGTTTTTATTCCCGATCAACCTGTCAAATTTGAGCCCATTCCGACACAGTCGAGAAAAATGATGAAATTTCCCCCGGCGCGGTTTTCGTTCCCGATCAACCTGTCAAATTTGTGCCCATTCCGACACAGTCGAGAAAAATTAAGAAATTGCCCCCGGCGCGATTTTTGTTCCCGATCAAACTGTCAAATTCGCGCCCATTCCGACAAAGTCGAGAAAAATGACGAAATTGCCCCCGGCGCGATTTTTGTTTCCGATCAAACTGCCAAATTTCAGCCAATTCCGACATAGTCGAGAAAAATGACGAAATTGCCCCCGGCGCGATTTTTATTTCAGATCAAACTGCCAAATTTCAGCCATTTCCGACACGGTCGAGAAAAATGACGAAATTGCGCCCGGCGCGATTTTTGTTCCCGATCAACCTGCCAAATTTCAGCCAATTCCGACATAGTCGAGAAAAATGACGAAATTGCCCCCGGCGCGATTTTTATTTCAGATCAAACTGCCAAATTTCAGCCATTTCCGACACGGTCGAGAAAAATGACGAAATTGCGCCCGGCGCGATTTTTGTTCCCGATCAACCTGCCAAATTTCAGCCAATTCCGACATAGTCGAGAAAAATGACGAAATTGCCCCCGGCGCGATTTTTATTTCAGATCAAACTGCCAAATTTCAGCCATTTCCGACACGGTCGAGAAAAATGACGAAATTGCGCCCGGCGCGATTTTTGTTCCCGATCAACCTGCCAAATTTCAGCCAATTCCGACATAGTCGAGAAAAATGACGAAATTGCCCCCGGCGCGATTTTTATTTCAGATCAAACTGCCAAATTTCAGCCAATTCCGGCACAGTCGAGAAAAATGACGAAATTGCCCCTGCGCGGTTTATGTTTCCGATCAACCAGTCAAATTTTATCCAATTCCGACACTGTCGCGAAAAAACCCGACGCGATTTTTGTTTCCTCTCAACCGGTCAAATTTTAGCCCATTCCGACACAG
>NW_019232189.1:0-2724 GCF_002742605.1 Olea europaea var. sylvestris
AATGAAAAGTGGTTTTTGATTACATGATAATTTGGGGTTTGTTCATTTTCGGCTGATTGCTAGTCTTATTCGATTGGAATTGAGCCAATGAAAAGGGGTTTTTAATTTCATGATAACTTCGGGTTTGATCATTTTCGGCGTATTGCTAGTCTAATTCAATTGGAATCGGGCCAATGAAAAGTGGCTTTCGATTTCATGATAACTTCGGGATTGATCGTTTTCGAAAAATTGCTAGTCCAATTTGATTGGAATCGAGCCAGTGAAAAGTTGTTTTTGATTTCATGATAACTTCAGGTTTGTTCATTTTTGGCGAATCGCTAGTCTAATTCGATTGGAAACGAGCCATTGGAAAGTGGGTTTTGATTTCATGATAACTCCGGGTTTCATCGTTTTGGGCAAATTGCTAGTCTAATTCGATTGGAATCGAGCCAATGAAAAGTGGTTTTTGATTTCATGATAACTTCGGGTTTGTTCGTTTTTGGTGAATTACTAGTCTAATTCGAATGGAATGGAGCCAATGAAAAGTGGTTTTTGATTTCATGATAACTTCGGGTTTGATCGTTTTCAGCTAATTCCTAGTCTAATTCGATTGGAATCGAGCTAATGAAAAGTGGTTTTTGATTTCATGATAACATCGGGTTTGATCATTTTCGGTGAAAAGCGGGGCTTATTCTATTGGAATCGAGCCAATGAAAAGTGGCTTTCGATCTCATGATAACTTCGATTTTGATCGTCTTTGAAAAATTGGCAGTCTAATTCGATTGGATTGAAGCCAATGTAATGCGGTTTTTTATTTCACGATAACTTCGAGTTTGATCGTTTTCGGCAAATTACTGGTCTAATTCGATTGGAATCGAGCCAATGAAACGTGTTTTTTGATTTCATGATAACTTCGGGTTTGTTCATTTTTTGTGAATCGCTAGTCTAATTCGATTGGAATCAGCCAATGAAAAGTGGTTTTTGATTTCATGATAACTTTGAGTTTGATCATTTTCAACTAATTGCTAGTCTAATTCGATTGGAATTGAGCCAATGAAAAGCGGCTTTCGATTTCATGATAACTTCGGGTTTGAACGTTTTCGAAAAATTGCTAGTCTAATTCGATTGGAATCAAGCCAATGAAAAGTGGTTTTCAATTTCATGATAACTTCGGGATTGATCGTTTTTGGCGAATTGCTAGTCTAATTCAATTGGAATCGAGCCAATGAAATGAGGCTTTTGATTTCATGTTAACTTCGGGCTTGTTCATTTTTGGCGAATTGCTAGTCTAATTCGATTGGAATCGAGCCAATGAAAAGTAGTTTTTGATTTCATGATAACATCGGGTTTGTTCGTTTTTAGTGAATTGCTAGTCTAATTAGCTTGGAATCGAGCCAATGAACAGTGGTTTTTGATTTAATGATAACTTCAGGTCTGATTGTTTTCGACGAATTGCTAGTCTAATTCGATTGGAATCGAGCCAATGAAAAGTGGTTTTGATTTCATGATAACTTCGGGTTTGTTCGTTTTTGGCAAATTGCTAGTCTAATTCGATTAGAATTAGGCCAAAGAAAAGTGACTTTTGATTTCATTATAAAATCTGGTTTGTTCGACTTTGGGAAATTGTTGGTCTAATTCGATTGGAATCTAGCCAATGAAAAGTGGTTTTTGATTTCATTATAACATTAGGTTTGTTCGTCTTTGGCAAATTGCTCATCTAATTCGATTGGAATCGAGCCAATGAAAAGTGGTTTTTTGATTTCCTGATAACTTCAGGTTTAATCATTTTCGACGAATTGCTAGTCTAATTCAATTGGAATCTAGCCAATGAAAAGTGGTTTTGATTTCATGATAACTTCGGGTTTGTTTGTTTTTGGCGAATGGCTAGTCTAATTCGATTTGAATCAGGCCAATGAAAAGTGGCTTTCGATTTCTTGATAACATTGGGTTTGTTCGTCTTTTGAAAATTGCTTGTCTAATTCGATTAGAATCGAGCCAATGAAAAGTGGTTTTTGATTTCATGATAACATTGTGTTTGTTCGTCTTTGGCAAATTGCTAGTCTAATTTGTTTGGAATCGAGCCAATGAAAAGTTGTTTTTGTTTTCATGATAATTCGGGTTTGATCGTTTTCGACGAATTGCTGGTCTAATTCGATTGGAATCGAGAGTCTTTTTTGATTTCATGATAACATCGGGTTTGTTCATCTTTGGCAAATTGCTAGTCTAATTCGATTGGAATCGAGCCAATGAAAAGTGGTTTTTTATTTAACGATAACTTCGGGTTTGTTCATTTTTTGCGAAATGCTAGTCTAATTCGATTAGAATCGAGTTAATGAAAAGTGGCTTTCGATTTCATGATAACTTTAGGTTTGGTCATTTTCGGCAAATTGCCAATCTAATTTAATTGGAATTGAGCCAATGAAAAGTTGTTTTTGATTTCATGATAATTTCGAGATTTTTCATTTTCGGCTAATTGCTAGTCTAATTCGATTGGAATCGAGCCAATGAAAAGTGGTTTTTGATCTCATGATAACTTTGTTTTCTGCTAATTGCTAGTCTTATTCGATTGGAATCGAGCCAATGAAAAGTGGTTTTTGATCTTATGATAGCTTCGGGTTTGTTCGTTTTTGGCCAATTGCTATTCTAATTCGAATGGAGTCGAGCCAATGAAAAGTGGTTTTAATTTCATGATAACTTCGGGTTTGTTCATTTTTGGCAAATTGCTAGTCTAATTCGATTGGAATC
>NW_019232190.1:0-2724 GCF_002742605.1 Olea europaea var. sylvestris
GAAATTTGGCTGGTTGATTGGAAACAACCCGTGAAATTGGACTCGAGGCACAGACGCGAGATCATGGGATTTTAGCCAAATTCTTTCGTTTGGGCCTCCGAATAATTAATTTTTTTATTAATTATGTCAGGTTGAAGAAGTGTTGGACTGAAAATTAACATAGTAAAACTACACCAGGGGCAATTTTGTCATTTGTCGCGACGGTGTCGGAATCGGCCGAAATTTGGCTGGTTGATTGGAAACTGCCCGTGAAATTGGACTCGGGGAACAAACCCGGGATCACGTGATTTTAGCCAAACTCCTTCGTTTGGGCCTCCGAATAATTAATTTTCGTGTTAATTATGTTAGGTTGCAGAAGTGCTGGATAGAAAATTAACAAAGAAAAATCGCACCAGGGGCAATTTTGTCATTTGTCGCGACGGTGTCGGAATGGGCCGAAATTTGCCAGGTTATTAGTAATGGCCCACAAAATTCGACTCAGGGCACAGACCTTGGATCATGAGATTTTAGCCAAATTCCTTCGTTTGGGCCTTCTAATAATTAATTTCCTTATTAATTATGTCAGGTTGAAGATGTGTTAGACTGAAAAAATTAAGAAAACAAAACTGCACCAGGGGCAATTTTGTCATTAGTCGCGACGGTGTCGGAATGGCCCGAAATTTGGTAGGTTGATTGGAAATGGCCCGTGAAATTGGACTCGAGGCACAGACCTGGGATGACGGGACTATAGCCAAACTCCTTCGTTTGGGCCTCCGAATTATTAATTTCCGTATTAATTATGTCAGGTTGAAGAAGTACTGAACAGAAAATTAACAAAGAAAAACCGCACCAGGGGCAATTTTGTCAGATGTCGCGACGGTGTCAGAATCGGTCGAAATTTGGCAAGTTGATTGCAAACGGCCCGAGAAATTGGAATCGGGGCACAGATCCAAGTTCACGGGATTTTAGCCAAATTCCTTCATTTGGGCCTCCGAATAATTAATTTCCGTATTAATTATGTTAGGTTGAAGATGTGCTAGACAGAAAATTAAAAGAGAAAAATCGCACCAGGGGCAATTTAGTCATTTGTCTCGATGGTGTCGGAATGGGCCGAAATTTGGGAGGATGATTGGAAACGGCTCGCGAATTGGACTCGGGGCACAGACCCGGGATCACAGGATTTTGGCCAAATTCCTTTGTTTTTGCGACAAATAATTAATTTCCTTATTAATTATGTCAGGTTGAAGAAGTGTTGGACATAAAATTAACAAAGCAAAATAGGACTAGGGGCAATTTTGTCATTTGTTACGATGGTGTCGGAATGGGTCCAAATTTGGTAGGTTGATTGGAAATGACTCACGAAATTGGACTCGAGGCACAGACCCGAGATCACGGGATTTTAGCCAAACTCCTTAATTTGGGCCTCCGAATAATTAATTTTCGTATTAATTATGATCGGTTGAAGATGTGTTGGATTGAAAATTAACAAAACTAAACTACACCAGGGCAATTTTGTCATTCGTCGCGACGGTGTCGAAATGGGCCAAAATTTGGAAGGTTGATTGGAAACGGCCGCGAAAATGGACTCGGGGCACAGACCCGGGATTACCGGATTTCAGTCAAACTCCTTCGCTCGGACCTCTGAATTATTAATTTTTGTATTAATCCTGTCAGGTTGAAGAAGTACTGAATAGAAAATTAACAAAGAAAAACCACACCAGGGGCAACTTTGTCATTTGTCGTAACGGTGTCGGAATCGACTAAAATTTGGCAAACTGATTGGAAACGGCTCGAGAAATTGGACTCGGGGCACAGACCCAAGATCACGGGATTTTAGCTTAATTCATTCATTTGGGCCACCGAATAATTAATTTCCTTATTAATTATGTCAAGTTGAAGAAGTGTTGGACAGAAAATTAACAAAGCAAAACAGCACCAGGGCAATTTTGTCATTTGTCGCGTGGTGTCGGTATGGGTCAAAATTTGCCCGGTTGATTGGAAATGGCCCGCAAAATTGGACTCGGGACAAAGACACGGGATCATGGAATTTTAGCCAAATTCCTTCGTTTGGGCCTCCGAATAATTAATTTCCTTATTAATTATTTCAAGTTGAAGAAGTGTTGGACTGAAAATTAACAAATTAAAACCGCACCAGAGACAATTTTGTCACTTGTAGCGACAGTGTTGGAATCGGCCAAAATTTGGGAAGTTGATTGGAAACTGCCCGCGAAATTGGACTCGGGGCACAGACCCGGGATCACGGGATTTTACCCTAACTCCTTCATTTGGGCCTCCGAATAATTAATTTCTGTGTTAATTATGTTAGGTTGTGGAAGTGCTGGACAGAAAATTAACAAAGAAACACCGCACCAGGGACAATTTTGTCCTTTGTCGCGACAGTGTAGGAATTGGCTGAAATTTGGCAGGTTGATTGGAAACGGCCCGCGGAATTGGACTCGGGGTACAGACTTGAGATCACAGGATTTTAGCCAAATTCCTTCGTTTTGGCCGCCTAATAATTAATTTCCTTATTAATTATGTCAGGTTGAAAAAGTGTTGGATAGAAAATTAAAAAAGCAAAACCGCACCAGGGGTAATTTTTTCATTTGTCACGACGGTGTCGGAATGGGCCAAAATTTGGCCGATTGATTGGAAATGGCCCGCGAAATTAGACTCAGGGCACAAACCCAGGATCATGGGATTTTAGCTAAATTCCTTCGTTTAGACCTCCAAATAATTAATTTC
>NW_019232191.1:0-2724 GCF_002742605.1 Olea europaea var. sylvestris
TCCAATCGAATTATACTAGCAATTGCCCAAAGACGAACAAACTCGATGTTATCATGAAATCGAATGCCACTTTTCATTGGCCTGATTTTAATCGAATTAGACTAGCAATTCGCCAAAAACAAAAAAACCCTAAGTTATCATGAAATAAAAACCACTTTCATTGGCTCGATTCCAATCGAATTAGACTAGCAATTTGTCGAAAACGATCAAACCCGAAGTTATCATGAAATCAAAAATCACTATTCATTGGCTCGATTCCAATCAAATTAGACTAGCAATTTGCCAAAGACGACCAAACCCGATGTTATCATGAAATCAAAAACCCCTTTTCATTGGCTCGATTCCAATCGAATTAGACCAGCAATTTCTCGAAGACGAACAAAGCCGATGTTATCATGAAATCGAAAGTCACTTTCATTCGCCTAATTCTAATCGAATTAGACTAGCAAGTCGCCAAAAACGAACAAACCTAAAGTTATCATGAAATCAAAACAACTTTTCATTGGCTCGAATCCAATAGAATTAGACTAGCAATTCGTTGAAAACGATCAAACCCGAAGTTGTCATGAAATCAAATACCACTTTTCATTGGCTCGATTCCAAGCTAATTAGACTAGCAATTTGCTAGAAACGAACAAACCCGATGTTATCATGAAATCAAAAACTACTTTTCATTGGCTCGATTGCGATCGAATTAGACTAGGAATTTGCCAAAGACGAACAAACCCGATGTTTTTATGAAATCAAAAGCCACTTTTCATTGGCTCGGTTCTAATCGAATTAGACTAGCAAATTCGCCAAAAGAAAATGAACCCGGAGTTATCGCGAAATCAAAACCACGTTTCAATGGCTCGATTCCAATCGAATTAGACTAGCAATTTGCCAAAAATGATCAATCCCGAATTTATCTTGAAATCAAAAACCACTTTTCATTTGCTCGATTCCAATCGAATTAGACTAGCAATTTTTAGAAAACGATCAAACCCGAAGTTATCATGGAATCAAAAACCACTTCTCATTGGTTCGATTCCAATCGAATAAGACTAGCAATTAGCCAAAAACGAACAAGCCCAAAATTTTCTTGAAATCAAAAACCACTTTTCATTGGCTCGATTCCAATCGAATTAGACTGGCAATTCGCTGAAAATGATCAAACCCAAAGTTATCATGAAATCAAAAACCACTTTTTTAGCTCAATTCCAATCAAATAAGACTAGTAATTTTCGAAAATGATCAAATTCGAAGTCATCATGAAATCAAAAACAACTTTTTATTGGCTCGATTCTAATCGAATTAGACTAGCATTTCACCAAGAACGAACAGGCCCGAAGTTGTCATGAAATAAAAAACTACTTTTCATTGGCTCGATTCCAATCGAATTAAAAAAGCAATTCACAAAATGCACACAAACCCGAAGTTATCATGAAATCAAAAGCCACATTTCAATTGCTTGATTCCAATCGAATTAGACTCGCAATTCCACAAAACGATCGATCCCGAAGTTATCATGAAATCGAAAACCACTTTTCATTGGCTTGATTCCAATCGAATTAGACTAGCAATTTTTAGAAAACGATCAAACCCGAAGTTATCTTGAAATCGAAAGCCAATTTTCATTGGCTCGATTCCAATCGAATTAGACTAGCAATTCATCGAAGATGATCAAACTCGAAGTTATCATGAAATCAAAAACCACTTTTCATTGGCTCGATTCCAATCGAATTAGACTAGCAATTCATCGAAAATGAACAAACTCAGAGTTATCATGAAATCAAAAACAACTTTTCATTTGCTCGATTCCAAACGAATTAGACTAGCAATTTGTCGAAAATGATCAAACTCGAAGTTATCTTGAAATCAAAAACCACATTTCATTGGCTTCATTCCAATTGAATTAGACTAGCAATTTGTCGAAAACGATCAAACTCGAAGTTATCATGAAATAATAAACCACATTTCATTGGTTTCATTCCAATCGAATTAGACTAGCAATTTTTTGAAGATGATCAAAATCGAAGTTTTTCATGAAATCGAAAGCCACTTTTCATTGGCTCGATTCCAATCGAATAAGACTAGCAAATCAACGAAAATGATTAAACCCGAAGTTATGATGAAATCAAAAACCACTTTTCATTGGCTCCATTCCAATCAAATTAGACTAGCAATTAGCCGAAAATGAACAAACCTGAAGTTATCATGAAATCAAAAACCACTTTTCATTGGCGTATTAGACTAGCAATTCGTCAAAAACGAACAAACCCGAAGTTATCATGAAATTAAAACCACCATTCATTGGCTCGATTCCAATCACATTAGAATAGCAATTCGCCAAAAATGAAAAAACCCGAAGTTATCATGAAATCAAAAGCCACTTTTCGTTGGCTCGATTCCAATCGAATTAGACTAGCATTTTGCCAAAAACAAACAAACCCAAAGTTATCATAAAATCCAAAACCACTTTTCATTGGCTCGATTCCAATCGAATTAGACTAGCAATTTGCCCAAAATGATCAAACCCGAAGTTATCATGAAATCAAAAACCACTTTCTGTTAGCTCCATTCCAATCGAATTAGATGAGCGATTCACCAAAAATGATCAAACTCGAAGTTATCATGAAATTGAAAACCACTTTTCATCGGATTGATTCCAATCGAATTAGACTAGCAATTTTTAGAAAACGATCAAACCCGAAGTTATCTTGAAATCGAAAGCCACTTTTCATT
>NW_019232192.1:0-2724 GCF_002742605.1 Olea europaea var. sylvestris
ATGATATTTTGACTGGGACCAATGCCAAGGCTGGGGTAGAAATATATGCTCCCCAATTTTTTGCTCGCCAACTTGGTTTCGGCTAAACCTGGCCTGTTCCTCCTTGCTATTCAAGGAACTTGATAGACCGCTTCCATATCATTAATAATGCGGAGGCAGAGACTATAAATTCTCACAATCTTCTTTTGACGAGCCATTTTTCATTAGCCCCCTTCAATTCTAGCGGTGCCATCCATCCCCTTTTTGAACAACTCTGGCCGTCAGTGAAGCGCAGATTATTTGCGACTGATGCTAATCGTGCCTTTCATTCATTGGACCAGCCAAGCATTTCTTCCCCTCTTCCTGTTTTAGTCACCCCTTTGTCCATCCGGAGTCCTTCTCCTCCTCGTCGTGCTAAACAGTCTGCTCGTCCATCTGCTTCTCTCCCTGCCAAGCTACTGCAGCCAAAAGTGCCCCGAGCCGCAAACGGCCAGCCTCAGCATCTCCCATTCTGGAGGATGATATTGATGATGATGATACCCCTCTTATCATCAGGAGGAAGGTAATTAAATTGGTTTACTCACAAGCATACTTTTCCATACTTGAAACTTTTCTGTGTGCTGATGGTTTATTTGGACTTCTCAGAAAAGTTCAGCCTCTCCTTTGAAGGCCTTGGTGTCGGCAGCTCCTGCTCCATCATCCTCCGCTGAGGCTGCTTCATCCAAACCAGCTGATGAAGGGACTACGCTTAAAGAGACATCTTCAGTCCCAGAATCCTCATCACAACCAATGGATGAGCCACCTTCTTCCCAGGGCGTCGACCCCCCAAACATCGAAGCAGAAGGTAATTCAGTTTTTGATACTTTACCTTTGCTTGTGCTATTGGTTTCTGATTTGTTGCTTTTGAGTTCTGCAGATGCTCTTATGAGTCTGCCCGTTGTGGCAACATCTTCTCCCTTAGACAAGGGAAAGACCTCACGAATGGTGGAGCCGCAGGTGGCAGACTTGGCTGGGGATATGCCAACTTCCAAGATTATTGATGAGGTAATCTTTGCTTCACTTTTACTTCTATCTTGTTCGTTGTAGTGAGAATCTTCAATATTGGCAATTTTCTTTGCAGGATGCTGATAAGATTGTGCGTTCCATCCAAGACTTGTTCGCTTCCTGAGGGCAAGTCAAGACATCTCGCCCTGCTCCAGCTGGTCGTCCTGCTACTTCTTCAGAGGAAGATATGAAGTTCCTCAAGCGGTCGATATTTGAGTACATGTCCTTCATGGATATGGACATTGGTAAGGCTAGTGCTGCCAGACATAAGGATAAGTTTGAGCATTTGAATGCGAAGTTGGAGCAAGCACTAACACTTCCGTCGCTCAATCTTTCTACTGATTTTAAAGCGATGTTGAAAGTTATCCATTCCGAGGTCCTCTCCTTGCTGGCCAAGAATGTTGAACTGAAGGCCAAAAGTACTCAATATCTTCGCGCCGTATCTGAAAAAGAATCTTTGCTTCTGGATATCAACAAAGCTGAGGACGAGTTGAAAGAAATCTCTTCCGAAGTCATGATTGAAGACTCTTTGATGGCTAGTTTGGCTGCTCAGATGAAGGAACTTCAAGCCAAAATGGATGACTGCAAGGCGAGAACGGCTGCTAAAAAGCGTAACGCCTCCCAAGAAATTGAGCGAACTAAGTCTTTGGTCGAGCAGTACAAGAAGTTGGAAGTTGATGATGATGTTGTGGCCGAATTGAACACCACTTCCTCTCGGCAGAACGAGGATTGGGGGAAACTTAGGGAAAGAATTCATTCGGTATGGGGCGGATTGTAATTAAGACGTATAATGCCTTAACTTTTTCTTTTTGTAATTTCGCAGTTGCCTCTCCCTTTGTAACCTTGTACATCATTAATGAACATCTATGTTAACTTCTTGTGCATTTATTTGACGTTTGTCTTTTAATCGTCAATTCTTCAAGCATTTAACTACTTTGTGCTAAAAATCTTGCACATTTTCTCTTGATATTTCCACTTCTTTTCCCAAGACTTTGGGCTACTTAATTCCATTTATTAGGCAAAATGTGGCTTTTCATATTCTGTCTCTTCATATAAATGCACATATGCTTCGCACTTTCCATCTTCATTTTCATTCTCTTATTCGAAACCAATTTGCTGCCATTGTTTGGCATTCTGACAATCAATCTAAAACCTTCGTCTTCTATAAAAATGGATTGTTTGGTCCGTCCATTTTACTACTTGTTTTAATGTCACATTTGGTATGGGAGATATAGGAAATATTTTTTGGCCAGCAGCGAAGTTTTTCCCATCAAAGTTCTTCCCATCATCTCTTTGTTCTTTACAAGGGGTTCGATGATGGAAGATAATTTTTGGGATGCTTGCGGGCCACCTTGCTTACTGAGAATGCTTCTCAGCCTCTTTGCCCACCATTGCAGCGATGCATTTAGGAAGGTGGTGCGAGGCCAGTCGACCCTCTTACTCGGCGATCGACTGGGAGATTAGCTTACTTTTAATTGTAGCTTGTAGAGCATCTATTATTTGTATCTTGCAACTTTGTAATGAACGTTTGATAATAAAAGAATTTATTTGAATGTATTTCGCTCTGACCTTTTTATCCTTAATCGTTCAACATATTTTGATTACGCTTTTATCTGAACACTTTCCCATAAAGAAAGAACATATTTTTTCAAATATTTGCCGTTGATGAATCTCACGTGCTTGGTGCCATCTAAATCTTCC
>NW_019232193.1:0-2724 GCF_002742605.1 Olea europaea var. sylvestris
TTATACTTCGGGGTTGTGTCGTTTTTGGCGAATTGCTAGTCTAATTCGATTGAAATCGAGCCAAACAGAAGGGGTTTTTCATTACTTAATAACTTCTGGTTTGTTCGTTTTTGGTGAATTGCTAGTCTAATTCGATTGGAATCCAGCTAATGAAAAGTGGTTTTTGATTTCATTTTAACTTCGGGTTTTGTTCATTTTTGGCGAATTACTAGTCTAAATCGATTTGAATCGATCCAATGAAAAGTGGTTTTTCATTTCATGATAACTTCGGGTTTGTTCATTTTGGCAAATTGCTAGTCCATTTCGATTGGAATCGAGCTAATGAAAAGTGCTTTTTGATTTCATTATAATGTCGGGTTTCTTCTTCTTCTTTTTTCGAATTGCCAGTCTCGATTGGAATCGAGCCAATGAAAAGTGGCTTTCGATTTCATGATAACTTCGGGTTTGTTATTTTTTGGCGAATTGCTAGTCTAAAGCGATTGGAATCGAGCCAACGAAAAGTAGCTTTTGATTTCATGTTAACTTCGATTTTGTTCGTTTTTGGCGAATTTCTTGTCTAATTCGATTGGAATCGAGTCAATAAAAAGTTGCTTTCGATTTCATGATAACTTCGGATTTGTTCATTTTTGCGAATTACTAGTCTAAATCGATTGCAACTGATCCAATGAAAAGTTGTTTTTAATTTCTTGATAACTTCGGGTTTGTTAATTTTTGGCGAATTACTAGTCTAAATCGATTGGAATCGATCCAATGAAAAGTTGTTTTTAATTTCTTGATAACTTTCGGTTTGTTCATTTTTGTCAAATTGCAAGTCTAAATCGATTAGAATCAAACCAATGAAAAGTGGTTTTTCATTTCAAGAAACTTCGGGTTTGTTCGTTTTTGTCGAATTGCTAGTCTAATTCGAATAGAATCGAGCCAATGAAAAGTGGTTTTTCATTTCAAGATAACTTCGGGTTTCTTTGTTTTTGGCGAATTGCGAGTCTAAATCGATTGGAATCGAGGCAATGAAAAGTGGTTTTTCATTTCATGATAACTTTGGGTTTGTTCATTTTGGCGAATTGCTAGTCTAATTCGATTTGAATCGAGCTAATGAAAAGTGGATTTTGATTTCATGATAACTTCGGGTTTGTTCATTTTTGGAAATTGCTAGTCTAAATTGATTGGAATCTAGCCAATGAAAAGTGGCTTTTGATTTCAAGATAAATTTGGGTTTGTTCATTTTGGCGAATTGCTACTCTAATTCGATTGGAATCGAGCCAATGTAAAGTGGTTTTTGATCTCATGATAACTTCGAGTTTGTTCATTTTTGGCGAATTGCTAGTCTAAATCGATTGGAATCGAGCCGAAGAAAAGTGGTTTTTCATTTCTTGATAACTTTGGGTTTGTTCGTTTTTGGCGAATCGTAAGTCTAAATCGATTGGAATCGAGCCATTGAAAAGTGGCGTCTGATTTCATGATATCTTCGGGTTTGTTCGTTTTGACGAACTGGTAGTCCAATTCGATTGGAATCAAGCTAATGGAAAGTGGTTTTTGATTTTATGATAACTTCGGATTTGTTCGTTTTTAGCGAATTGCTAGTCTAATTTGATTGGAGTTGAGCTAATGAAAAGTGGTTTTTGATTTCATGATAACTTTGGGTTTGGTTGTTTTTGGCGATTCGCTAGTCTAATTCGATTGGAATCGAGCCAATGAAAAGCGGTTTTTCATTTCACGATAACTTTGGGCTTGTTCATTTTGGCGAATTGCTAGTCTAAATCGATTGGAATCGAGCCAATGAAAAGTGGTTTTTCATTTTGTGATAACTTTGGGTTTGTTCATTTTGGCGAATTCCTAGTCTAATTCGATTGGAATCGAGCCAATGAAAATTGATTTTTGATTTCATGATAACTTCTGGTTTGTTCAGTTTTAGCGAATTGCTAGTCTAATTCGATTGAAATCGTGCAAATGAAAGGCGCTTTTTCATTTCATGATAACTTCGGGTTTGTTCATTTTTGGCGAATTACTAGTCTAATTCGATTGGAATCGAGCCAATGAAAACTGGTTTTTCATTTCATGATAACTTGGGGTTTGTTCGTTTTTGTCGAATTGCTAGTGTAATTCGATTGGAATCGAGCCAATGGAAAGTGGTTTTTTATTTCATGATAACTTCGGGTTTCTTCGTTTTTGGCGAATTGCTAGTCTAAATCGATTGGAATCGAGGCAATGAAAAGTGGTTTTTCATTTCATGATAACTTCTGTTTTGTTCGTTTTGGCGAATTGTTAGTCTAATTCGATTGGAATCGAGCTAATTAAAAGTGGTTCTTGATTTCTTGATAACTTCGGGTTTGTTCATTTTTGGAGAATTGCTAGTCTAATTCGGTTGGAATCGAGGCAATGTAAAGTGGTTTTTGATTTCATGATAACTTCGGGTTTGTTCATTTTTGGCGAATTGCTGGTCTAAATCGATTGGATTCGAGCCAAAGAAAAGTGGTTTTTCATTTCATGATAACTTCGGGTTTGTTCGTTTTTGGCGAATCGCAAGTCTAAATCGATTGGAATCAAGCCAATGAAAAGTGGCTACTAATTTCATGATATCTTCGGGTTTGTTCGTCTTGGCGAATTGGTAGTCTAATTCGATTGGAATCCAGCTAATGAAAAGTGGTTTTTGATTTCATGATAACTTCAGATTTGTTCAGTTTTAGCGAATTGCTAGTCTAATTTGATTGGAATTGAGCCAATGAA
>NW_019232194.1:0-2723 GCF_002742605.1 Olea europaea var. sylvestris
TTGCGACTGTGTCGAAATGGGCTAAAATTTGACGGTTGATCGGAAACAAAAATCGCGCCGTGTGCAATTTCGTCATTTTACGCAACTGTGTCGGAATGGGCTTAAATTTTGCAAGTTGATCGTAAATAAAAATCGCGACGGGGGCAATTTCGTCATTTTTAGCGACTGTGTCGGAATGGACTAAAATTTGACTGGTAGTTCGGAAACAAAAATCGCGTCGGGGCAATTTCGTCTTTTTTCGAAACTGTGTCGAAATGGGCTAAAATTTGACTGGTAGTTCGGAAACAAAAATTGCGTCGGGGCAATTTCGTCTTTTTTCGAAACCGTGTCGAAATGGGCTTAAATTTGGCAGGTTGATCGGAAATAAAAATCGCGCCTGGGGTAATTTCGTCATTTTTTGCTACTGTGTCGAAATGGGCTAAAATTTGACGGTTGATCGGAAACAAAAATCGCGCCGTGTGCAATTTCGTCATTTTACGCGACTGTGTCGGAATGGGCTTAAATTTGGCAGGTTGATCGGAAATAAAAATCGCCCGAATGGGCGATTTCGTCATTTTTCGCGACTGTGTCGGAATGGGCTAAAATTTGACGGGTAGATCGGAAACAAAAACCGCGCCGGGGCAATTTCGTCATATTTCTCAACTGTGTTGCAATGGGCTCAAATTTGACAGGTTGATCGGAAATAAAAATCGCGCCGGGGGCAATTTCGTTATTTTTCGCGACTGTGCCGTAATGGGCTAAAATTTGACTGGTAGATCGAAAACAAAAGCCGCGTTGGGGCAATTTCATCATTTTTCGCGACTGTGTCGAAATGGGCTAAAATTTGACTGGTTGATCGAAAACAAAAATCGCGCCGGGGGCAATGTCGTCATTTTACGCGACTGTATCGGAATGGGCTTAAATTTTGCAGGTTGATCGGAAATAAAAATCGAGCCGGGGGCAATTTCGTCATTTTTCGCGACTGTACCGGAATGGGCAAAAATTTGACTGGTAGTTCGGAAACAAAAATCGCGTCGGGGCAATTTCGTCTTTTTTCGAAACTGTGTCGAAATGGGCTTAAATTTGACAGGTTGATCGGAAATAAAAATCGCGCCGAGGGCAATTTCGTCATTTTTCGCGACTGTGTCGAAGTGGGCTAAAATTTGATTGGTTGATCGGAAACAAAAATCCCGTCGGGGGCAATTTCGTCATTTTTCGCGACTGTGTCGGAATAGTCTTAAATTTGGCAGGTTGATCGGAAATACAAATCGCGCCTGGGGCAATTTCGTCATTTTTCGCGACTGTGTCGGAATAGTCTTAAATTTGGCAGGTTGATCGGAAATACAAATCGCGCCTGGGGCAATTTCGTCATTTTTCGCGACTGTGTCGTAATGGGCAAAAATTTGACTGGTTGATCGGAAATAAAAATCGCGACGGGGGCAATTTAGTCATTTTACTCGACTGTATCGGAATGGGCTTAAATTTGGCAGGTTGATCGGAAATAAAAATCGCGCCGGGGGCAATTTGGTCATTTTTCGCGGCTGTGTCGTAGTAGGATAAAATTTGGCAGGTTGATCGTAAATAAAAATCTCGCCTGGGGCAATTTCGTCATTTTTCGCGACTGTGTCGAAATGGGCTAAAATTTGACTGGTTGATCGAAAACAAAAATCGCGCCGTGGGCAATTTCGTCATTTTACGCGACTGAGTCAGAATGGGCTTAAATTTTGCAAGTTGATCGGAAATAAAAATCGAGCCGGGGGCAATTTCGCCATTTTTCGCGACTGTGTATGAATGGGCTCAAATTTTGCAAGTTGATCGCAAATAAAAATCGCGCCGGGGGCAATTTCGACATTTTTCGCTACTGTGTCGAAATGGGCCAAAATTTGGCAGGTTGATCGGAAATAAAAATCGCGCCGGGGGCAATTTCGTCATTTTTCGCGACTGTGTCGGAATGGGCTTAAATTTGGCAGGTTGATCGGAAATAAAAATCGCGCCGTGGGCAATTTCGTCATTTTACGCGGCTGTGTCGAAATGGGCTAAAATTTGACTGGTAGATCGGAAACAAAAATCGGGGCGGGGCAATTTCGTCATTTTTCGCGACTGTGTCGAAATTGGCTTAAATTTGGTAGGCTGATCGAAATAAAAATCGCGTCGAGGGCAATTTCGTCATTTTTCACGACTGTGTCGAAATGGGCCAAAATTTAACTGATTGATCGGAAACAAAAATCGCGCCGTGTGCAATTTCGTCATTTTGCGCGACTGTGTGGAAATGGGCATAAATTTGGCAAGTTGATCGTAAATAAAAATCGCGTCGGGGGCCATTTCGTCATTTTTCGCGACTGTCTCGAAATGGGCTTAAATTTGGCAGGTTGATCAAAAATAAAAATCACGTCGGGGTCAATTACGTCATTTTTCACGACTGTGTCGAAATGGGCTAAAATTTGACTCGTTGATCGGAAACAAAAATCGCGTCGAGGCAATTTCATCATATTTCGCGACTTTGCCGGAATGGGCTTAAATTTGGCAGGTGGATCGGAAATAAAAATCGCGCCGGGGCCAATTTCGTCATTTCTCGCGACCGTGTCGAAATGGGCTAAAATTTGACTGGTAGTTCGGAAACAAAAATCGCGTCAGGGCAATTTCTTTTTTTTTTGAAACTGGGTCGAAATGGGCTTAAATTTGGCAGGTTGATCGGAAATAAAAATCGCGCCGGGGGCAATTTCGTCATTTTTTGCGACTGTGTT
>NW_019232195.1:0-2723 GCF_002742605.1 Olea europaea var. sylvestris
GGGGCAATTTCGTCATTTTTCTCGACTGTGTCGAAATTGGCTAAAATTTGACTGGTTGATCGGATACAAAAATCGCGCCGGGGCAATTTCGTCATTTTTCGCGACTGTGTCGGAATGGGCTAAAATTTGACAGGTTGATCAGAAACAAAAATCACGCCGGGGGCAACTTCGTCATTTTTCTCGACTGTGTCGAAATGGGCTAAAATTTGACTGGTTGATCGGATACAAAAATCGCGCCGGGGGCAATTTCGTCATTTTTCGCGACTGTGTCGGAATTGGCTAAAATTTGACAGGTTGATCGGAAACAAAAAACCGCGCTTGGGCAACTTCGTCATTTTTCGCGAATGTGTCAGAATGGGCTAAAATTTGACGTGTTGATCGGAAACAAAAATTGCGCCAGGGGCAATTTCGTCATTTTTCGCGACTGTGTAGGAATGGGCTAAAATTTGACGGGTTGATCGGAAACAAAAATTGCGCCGGGGGCAATTTCGTCATTTTTCGCGACTGTGTCGGAATGGGCTCAAATTTGACAGGTTGATCGGAAACAAAAATTGCGCCGGGGGCAATTTCGTCATTTTTCTCGACTGTGTCGAAATTGGCTAAAATTTGACTGGTTGACCGGATACAAAAATCGCGCCGTGGGCAATTTCGTCATTTTTCGCGACTGTGTCGGAATGGGCTAAAATTTGACAGGTTGATCAGAAACAAAAATCACGCCGGGGGCAACTTCGAAATTTTTCTCGACTGTATCGAAATGGGCTAAAATTTGACTGGTTGATCGGATACAAAAATCGCGCCGGGGGCAATTTCGTCATTTTTCGCGACTGTGTCGGAAGTGGCTAAAATTTGACAGGTTGATCGGAAAAAAAAATCGCGTCCAAGACAATTACGTCATTTTTCGCGACTATGTCGGAACGGGCTAAAATTTGACAGGTTGATCGGAAACAAAAAACCGCGCTTGGGGCAACTTCGTCATTTTTCGCGACTGTCTAGGAATGGGCTAAAATTTGACAGGTTGATCGGAAACAAAAATCGCGCCGGGGGCAATTTCGTCATTTTTCTCGATTGTGTCGAAATGGGCTAAAATTTGACAGGTTGATCGGAAATAAAAATTGCGGCAGGGGCAATTTCATCATTTTTCGGGACTGTGTCAGAATGGGCTAAAATTTGACAGGCTGATCGGAAACAAAAATCGCGTCAGGGACAATTTCGTCATTTTTTATGACTGTGTCGGAATGGGCTAAAATTTGACAGGTTGATAGGAAACAAAAATCTCGTCGGGTGCGATTTCGTGATTTTTCTCGACTCTGCCGAAATGGGCTAAAATTTGATTGGTTGATCGGAAATAAAAACCGAGGCAGGGGCAATTTCGTCATTTTTCGCGACTGTGTCGGAATGGGCTAAAATTTGAAAGGTTGATGGGAAACAAAATCGCGTCGGGGCCAATTTCGTCATTTTTCGCGACTGTGTCAGAATGGGCTAAAATTTGACAGGTTGATCGGAAACAAAAATCGCGCCGGGGGCAATTTCGTCATTTTTCGCAACTGTGTAGGAATGGGCTAAAATTTGACGGGTTGACCGGAAACAAAAATCGCGCGGGGGGAATTTCGTCGTTTTTCACGACTGCGTCGGAATTGGCTAAAATTTGACAGGTTGTTCCGAAGCAAAAATCGCGTCGGGGGCAATTTCATCATTTTTCGCGACTGTGTCGGAATGGGCTAAAATTTGACAGGTTGATTGGAAACAAAAAATCGCGCTTGGGCAACTTCGTCATTTTTCGCGACTGTGTCAGAATGGGCTAAAATTTGACGGGTTGATCGGAAACAAAAATCGCGCCGGGGGCAATTTCGTCATTTTTCGCGACTGTGTCGGAATCGGCTAAAATTTGACGGGTTGATCGGAAACAAAAAACCGCGCTTGGGCAACTTTGTCATTTTTCGCGACTGTGTCAGAATGGGCTAAAATTTGACGGGTTGATCGGAAACAAAAATTGCGCCGGGGGCAATTTCGTCATTTTTCGCGACTGTGTCGGAATGGGCTAAAATTTGACAGGGTGATCGGAAACAAAAATTGCGCGGGGGCAATTTCGTCGTTTTTCTCGACTGTGTCGAAATTGCCTAAAATTTGACTGGTTGATCGGATACAAAAATCGCGCCGGGGGCAATTTCGTCATTTTTCGCGACTGTGTCGGAAGTGGCTAAATTTTGACAGGTTGATCGGAAACAAAAATCGCGTCGAAGACAATTACATCATTTCTCGCGACTATGTCGGAACGGGCTAAAATTTGACAGGTTGATCGGAAACAAAAAACCGCGCTTGGGGCAACTTCGTCATTTTTCGCGACTGTGTAGGAATGGGCTAAAATTTGACAGGTTGATCGGAAACAAAAAACCGCGCTTGGGGCAACTTCGTCATTTTTCGCGACTGTGTAGGAATGGGCTAAAATTTGACAGGTTGATCGGAAACAAAAATCGCGCCGCGGGCAATTTCGTCATTTTTCTCGACTGTGTCGAAATGGGCTAAAATTTGACAGGTTGATCGGAAATAAAAATTGCGGCAGGGGCAATTTCATCATTTTTCAGGACTGTGTCAGAATGGGCTAAAATTTGACAGGTTGATCGGAAACAAAAATCGCGTCAAGGACAATTTCGTCATTTTTTATGACTGTGTCGGAATGGGCTAAAATTTGACAGGTTGATAGGAAACAAAAATCTCGTCGGGTG
>NW_019232196.1:0-2723 GCF_002742605.1 Olea europaea var. sylvestris
AACCCGAAGTTATCGTGAAATTAAAAACAACTTTTCATTGGCTCCATTCCAATCGAATTGGACTAGAAATTCGCCAAAAATGAGCAAGCCTGATGCTATCATGAAATAAAAAACCACTTTTCATTGGCTCGTTTCCAATAAAATTAGACTAGCAATTCGCCAAAAATTAACAAACCCGAAGTTATCGTGAAAACAAAAACCACTTTTCATTTGCTCGATTCCAATCGAATTAGACTAGCAATTCGCCAAAAATGAGCAAACCCGAAGTTATCGTGAAATCAAAAACAACTTTTCATTGGCTCGATTCCCATCAAATTAGGCTAGCAATTCCACAAAAACGAACCAACCTGAAGTTATCATGAAATTAAAAACCCCTTTCCATTGGCTCGATTCCAATCGAATTAGACTAGCAATTCGCCAAAAATGAACAAACCCGAAGTTATCATGAAATCAAAAACCACTTTTCATTGGCATGATTCAAATTGAATTAGACTAGCAATTCGCCGAAATAGAACAAACCCGAAGTTATCATGAAATCAAAAACAACTTTTCATTTGCTCGATTTCAGCCGAATTAGACTAGAAGTTCGCTAGAAATGAACAAAGCCGAAGATATCATGAAATCAAAAAGTACTTTTCATTGGCTCGATTCCCATCAAATTAGGCTAGCAATTCCACAAAAACGAACCAACCTGAAGTTATCATGAAATTAAAAACCACTTTCCATTGGCTCGATTCCAATCGAATTAGACAAGCAGTTCGCCAAAAATGAACAAACCCGAAGTTATCATGAAATCAAAAACCAGTTTTCATTGGCTCGATTCCAATCGAATTAGACTAGCAGTTGGCCAAAAATGAACAAACCCGAAGTTATCATGAAATCAAAAACCAGTTTTCATTGGCTAGATTTCAATCGAATTAGGCTAGCAATTAGCCAAAAATGAGCAAACCCGAAGCTGTCATAAAATCAAAAACCACTTTTCATTGGCTCGATTCCAATCGAATTAAACTAGCAATTCACAGCAACGAACAAACCCAAAGTTATCATGAAATCAAAACCACTTTTCGTTGCCTCGATTCCAATCGAATTAGACAAGCAATTCTCCAAAAACGAACAAACCCAAAGTTATCATGAAATCAAAACCACTTTTCGTTGCCTCGATTCCAATCGAATTAGACAAGCAATTCTCCAAAAACGAACAAACCCAAAGTTATCATGAAATCAAAAACTACTTTTCATTCGCTCAATTCCAATCGAATTGGACTAGCCGTTCGCCAAAAATAAACAAACCCGAAGTTATCATGAAATCAAAAATTACTTTTTGTTGGCTCGATTCCTATCCAATTAGACTAGCAATTCGTCAAAAATGAACAAACCCGAAGCTGTCATGAGATCAAAAATCACTTTTCATTTGCTCGATTCCAATCGAATTAGACTAGCAATTTGCCAAAATGAACAAACATGAAGTTCTCATGAAATCAAAAACCACTTTTCATTTGCTCGATTCCAATCGAATTAGACTAGCTTTTCGCTAAAAATGAAAAAACCCGAAATTATCATGAAATCAAAAACTACTTTTTTTAGCTTGATTCCAATCAAATTAGACTAGCAATTCGCCAAAATCAAAAAAACCCGAAGTTATCATGAAATCAAAATCCACTTTTCATTGGCTCGATTCTAATCGAATTAGACTAGCAATTCGCCAAAAAAAAACCTGAAGCTACCATGAATTAGAAATCCACTTTTCATTGGCTTGATTCAAATCGAATTAGACTGACAATTCACCAAAAACGAACAAACCCAAAGTTATCATGAAATCAAAAAGTACTTTTCATTCGCTCGATTCCAATCGAATTAGACTAGCCGTTTGCCAAAAACTAACAGACCCAAAGTTATCATGAAATCAAAAATCACTTTTTATTGGCTCGATTCCAATCGAATTAAACTAGCAATTCGCCAAAAATGAACAAACCCGAAGCTGTCATGAGATCAAAAATCACTTTTCATTTGGTCGATTCCAATTGAATTAGACTAGCAACTCGCCAAAGACGAAGAAACCCGAAGTTATCATGAAATCAAAAATCACTTTTCATTTGCTCGATTCCAATCGAATTAGACTAGCTATTTGCTAAAAATGAAAAAACCCGAAGTTAACGTGAAACCAAAAACTACTTTTTTTGGCTAGATTCCAATCAAATTAAACTAGCAATTCGCCAAAATTGAAAAAACCCGAAGTCTTCATGAAATCAAAATCCACTTTTCATTGGCTCGATTCCAATCGAATTAGACTAGCAATTCACCAAAAAAACAAACCCGAAGCTACCATGAATTAAAAAACCACTTTTCATTGGCTCGTTTTCAATCGAATTAGACTAGCAATTCGCAGCAACGAACAAACCCAAAGTAATCATGAAATCAAAAACCACTTTTTATTGGCTCGATTCCAATCTAGTTAGACAAACAATTGGCCAAAAACGAACAAATCCAAAGCCATCATGAAATCATAAATCACTTTTTATTTGCTCGATTCCAATCGAATTAGACAAGCAATTC
Organism: Olea europaea var. sylvestris; assembly: GCF_002742605.1. Lineage (NCBI taxonomy): Eukaryota > Viridiplantae > Streptophyta > Magnoliopsida > Lamiales > Oleaceae > Olea > Olea europaea. The sequence goes on from NW_019232196.1 coordinate 2,554, forward strand.
GCCAAAAACGAGCAAACTCGAAGCTGTCATGAAATCAAAAACCACTTTTCATTGGCTCGATTCCAATTGAATTAGACTAGCAGTTCACCAAAAATGAACAAACCCGAAGTTGTCATGAAATCAAAAACCAGTTTTCATTGGCTTGATTTCAATCGAATTAGGCTAGCAAT
>NW_019232197.1:0-2723 GCF_002742605.1 Olea europaea var. sylvestris
AGTCGCGAAAAACGAAGAAATTGCCCCTGCCGCTGTTTTTATTTCAGATCAACCAGTCAAATTTTAGCCCAATTCGACACAGTCAAGAAAAATGACGAAATTGCCCCGGCGCGATTTTTGTTTCCGATAAACCTGTCAAATTTTGGCCCATTCCGACACAGTCACGAAAAATGACGAAATTGTCCCCGACTTGAATTTTGTTTCCAATCAACCTGTCAAATTTTATCCCATTCCGACACAGTCGAGAAAAATGACGAAATTGCCCCCGGCGCGATTTTTGTTTCCGATCAACCTGTCAAATTTTAGCCCATTCCAACACAGTCGCGAAAAATGACGAAATTGTCCCCGACGCGATTTTTGTTTCCGATCGACCTGTCAAATTTTAGCCCATTCCGACACAGTCGCGAAAAATGAAGAAATTGCCCCTGTCGCGGTTTTTATTTCAGATCAACCAGTCAAATTTTAGACCAATTCGACACAGTCGAGAAAAATGACGAAATTGCCCCGGCGCGATTTTTGTTTCCGATAAACCTGTCAAATTTTGGCCCATTCCGACACAGTCACGAAAAATGACGAAATTGTCCCCGACGCGAATTTTGTTTCCGATCAACCTGTCAAATTTTAGCCCATTCCGACACAGTCGCGAAAAATGACGAAATTGCCCCCGGCGCGATTTTTGTTTGCGATCAACCTGTCAAATTTTAGCCTATTTCGACACAGTTGCGAAAAATGACAAAATTGCCCCCAACGCGGTTTTTGTTCCGGATCAAACTCTTAAATTTTAGCCCATTCCGACAACGTCGCGAAAAAGGTCGAAATTGCGCACGGCACGATTTTTGTTTTCGATAAACCTGTCAAATTTTAGCCAATTCCGACACAGCTGGGAAAAATTACGAAATTCTCCCGGCTCGATTTTTGTTCCCGATCAACCTATCAAATTTGAGCCCATTCCGACACAGTCGAGAAAAATGAAGAAATTGCCCCCGAGGCGATTTTTGTTTCCGATCAACCTGTCAAATTTGAGCCCATTCCGACACAGTCGCGAAAAATGAGGAAATTAACCTCGGCGCGGTTTTTGTTTCCTATCAACCAATCAAATTTTAGCCCATTCCGACATCGTCGCGAAAAATGACAAAATTGCCCCGGCGCTATTTTTGTTTCCGATCAACCTGTCAAATTTTAGCCAATTCCGACACAGTTACAAAAAATGACGAAATTACCCTCGACGCGATTTTTGTTCCTGATCAACCAGCCAAATTTGAGCCCACTCCGACACAGTCGTGAAAAATTACGAAATTGCCCCGGCGCGATTTTTGTTTCCGATCAACCTGTCAAATTTTAGCCAATTCCGACGCAGTCGCGAAAAATGACGAAATTGCCCCCGGCGCGATTTTTGTTTCCGATCAACCTGTCAAATTTTAGCCAATTCCGACGCAGTCGCGAAAAATGACGAAATTGCCCCCAACGCGATATTTGTTTCCGATCAACCTGTCAAAATCTAGCCAATTCCGAGAGAGTCGCAAAAAATGACGAAATTTTCCCCGGCGCGATTTTTGTTTCCGATCAACCAGTCAAATTTTAGCGCATAACGACATCGTCGCGAAAAATGACAAAATAGCCCCCGGCGCGATTTTTGTTTCCGATCAACCTGTCAAACTTTTGCCAATTCCGACACAGTCGCGAAAAATGATGAAATTTTCCCCGGTGCGGTTTTTGTTTCCGATCAACCAGTCAAATTTTAGCGCATTCCGATATTGTCGCGAAAAAAGACAAAATAGCCCCCGGCGCGATTTTTGTTTCCGATCAACCTGTCAAATTTTAGCCAATTCCGACACAGTTGCGAAAAATGACGAAATTCTCCTTGCGCGATTTTTGTTCCTGATCAACCTGTCTAATTTGAGCCCATTCCGACACAGTCGCGAAAAACGACGAAATTGCCCCCGACGTGATTTTTGCTTCCGATCAACCTGTCAAATTTTAGCCAATTCCGACACAGTCGCGAAAAATGACGAAATTGACCCCGGCGCGATTTTTGTTTCCGATCAACCCGTCAAATTTTAGCCCATTCCTACACAGTCGTGAAAAATGACGAAATTGTCCCCGACTTGAATTTTGTTTCCAATCAACCTGTCAAATTTTAGCCCGTTCCGACACAGTCACGAAAAATGACGTAATTGTCCTCGACACGATTTTTGTTTCCGATCAACCAGTCAAATTTTAGCCCATTCCGACACAGTCGAGAAAAATGACGAAATTGTCCCCGACTTGAATTTTGTTTCCAATCAACCTGTCAAATTTTAGCCCGTTCCGACACAGTCACGAAAAATGACGTAATTGTCCTCGACACGATTTTTGTTTCCGATCAACCTGCCAAATTTTAGCCCATTCCGACACAGTCGCGAAAAATGACGAAATTGACCTTGCTTCGGTTTTTATTTCCGATCAACCAGTCAAATTTTAGCCCATTTCGACACAGTCGAGAAAAAGGAAGAAATTGCCCCTGCGTGATTTTTGTTTCCTATCAACCTGTCAAATTTTGGCCCATTCCGACACAGTCGCGAAAAATGACGAAATTGCCCCAACGCGGTTTTTTGTTTCCGATCAACTTGTCAAATTTTAGCCCGTTCCGACACAGTCGCAAAAAATGACGTAATTGTCCTCGACGCGATTTTTGTTTCCGATCAACCTGTCAAATTTTAGCCCATTCCGACACAGTCGCGAAA
>NW_019232198.1:0-2723 GCF_002742605.1 Olea europaea var. sylvestris
GGCGCGATTTTTGTTTCCGATCAACCTGTCAAATTTCAGCCAATTCCGACACAGTCGCGAAAAATGACGAAATTGCCCCCGGCCCGATTTTTTTTCCCAATCAACCTGTCAAATTTTGACCAATTCCGACACAGTCGCGAAAAATGACGAAATTGCCCCCGGCGCCGCCTTTATTCCCGATCAACCTGTCAAATTTTAGCCAATTCCGACACAGTCGAGAAAAATGACGAAATTGCCCCTGGCGCGGTTTTTGTTCCCGATAAACCTGTCAAATTTGAGCCAATTCCGACAAAATCGCGAAAAATGACGAAATTGCCCCCGACGCGGTCTTTGTTTCCGATCAACCTGTCAAATTTTATCCAATTCCGACACAGTCGAGAAAAATGACGAAATTGCCCCTGGCGCGGTTTTTGTTCCCGATCAACCTGTCAAATTTTAGCCAATTCCGACACAGTCTCGAAAAATCACTAAATTGCCCCAGGCGCGATTTTTGTCTCCGATCAACCTGTCAAATTTCAGCCAATTTCGACACGGTCGCGAAAAATGACGAAATTGCCCCCAGCGCTGTTTTTGTTCCCGATCAACCAGTCAAATTGTAGCCAATTCCAACACAGTCGCGAAAAATGACGAAATTACCCCCGGCGCTGTTTTTGTTCCCGATCAACCTGTCAAATTGTAGCCAATTCCAACACAGTCGCAAAAAATGAGGAAATTGCCCCCGACGCGATTTTTGTTCACGATCAACAAGTCAAATTTTAGCAAATTTCGACACAGTCGTGAAAAAAGATGAAATTTCCACCAGCGCGGTTTTCGTTTCCGATCAACCTGTCAAATTCTGGCCAATTCCGACACAGACGAGAAAAATGACGAAATTGCCCCTGGCGCGGTTTTTGTTCCCGATCAACCTGTCAAATTTTAGCCAATTCCGAATCAGTCGCGAAAAATCACGAAATTGCCCCAGGCGCGATTTTTGGTTCCGATCAACCTGTCAAATTTCAGCCAATTTCGACACGGTCGCAAAAAATGACGAAATTGCCCCCAGCGCTGTTTTTGTTCCCGATCAACCAGTCAAATTGTAGCCAATTCCAACACAGTCGCGAAAAATGACGAAATTTCCACCAGCGCGGTTTTCGTTTCCGATCAACCTGTCAAATTCTAGCCAATTCCGACACAGTCGCGAAAAATGACGAAATTGCCCCCGGCGTGGTTTTTGTTCCCGATCAGCCAGTCAAATTTTGGCCAATTCCGACACAGTCGCGAAAAATGACGAAATTGCCCCCGGCGCGGTTTTTGTTTCCAATCAACCTTTCAAATTTTAGCCAATTCCGACACAGTCACGAAAAATGACGAAATTACCGCCGATGCGATTTTGGTTTTCGATCAACCTGTCAAATTTTAGCGAATTCCGACACAGTCGCAAAAAATGACGAAATTGCCCTCGGCGCGATTTTTGTTCCCGATGAACCTATCAAATTTTAGCCAATTCCGACAAAATAGCGAAAAATGACGAAATTGCCCCCGACGCGGTCTTTGTTTCCAATCAACCTGTCAAATTTTATCCAATTCCGACACAGTCGAGAAAAATGACGGAATTGCCCCTGGCGCAATTTTTGTTCCCGATCAACCTGTCAAATTGATCCAATTCCGACGCAGTCGCAAAAAATGACGTAAGTGCCCCCGACGCGATTTTTGTTTCCGGTCAACTTGTCAAATTTTAGCTAATTCCGACACAGTCGTGTAAAATGACGAAATTGCCCCCGGCGCGGTCTTTGTTTCCGATAAACCGGTCAAATTGTAGCCAATTCCGACACAGTCGCAAAAAATGATGAAATTGCCCAAGGCGCATTTTTTGTTTCCGATCAGCCTGTCAAATTTTGGCCAAGTCCGACACAGTCGCGAAAAATGACGAAATTGCCCCTGGCGCGGTTTTTGTTCCCGATCAACCTGTCAAATTTTAGACAATTCCGACACAGTCGCGAAAAATCACGAAATTGCCCCAGGCGCGATTTTTGTTTCCGATCAACCTGTCAAATTTCAGCCAATTTCGACACGGTCGCGAAAAATGACGAAATTGCCCCCAGCGCTGTTTTTGTTCCCGATCAACCAGTCAAATTGTAGCCAATTCCAACACAGTCGCGAAAAATGACGAAATTACCCCCGGCGCTGTTTTTGTTCCCGATCAACCAGTCAAATTGTAGCCAATTCCAACACAGTTGCGAAAAATGACGAAATTGCCCCCGACGCGATTTTTGTTCACGATCAACAAGTCAAATTTTAGCAAATTCCGACACAGTCGCGAAAAATGACGAAATTTCCCCCTGCGCGATTTTCGTTTCCGATCAACCTGTCAAATTCTGGCCAATTCCGACACAGTCGCGAAAAATGACGAAATTGCCCCCGGCGTGGTTTTTGTTCCCGATCAACCTGTAAAATTTTAGCCAATTCCGAAACAGTCGCGAAAAATGACGAAATTGCCCCCGACGCGATTTTTGTTCCCGATCAACTCCGACACTGTCGCGAAAAATGATGAAATTGCCGCCGGCGCGTTTTTTGTTTCCGATCAACCTGTCAAATTTTGGTAAATTTCGATACAGTCGCGAAAAATGACGAAATTTCCCCCAGCGCGGTTTTCGTTTCCGGTCAACCTGTCAAATTCTGGCCAATTCCGACACAGTCGCGAAAAATGACGAAATTGCCCCCGGCGTGGTTTTTGTTCCCGATCA
>NW_019232199.1:0-2722 GCF_002742605.1 Olea europaea var. sylvestris
AATCGGGCCGGGGGCAATTTCATCATTTTTCGCGAAGGTGTCGAAATGGGCTAAAATTTGACAGGTTGATCGGAAATAAAAATAGCGCCAGGGGCAATTTCGTCATTTTTCGCGACGGAGTCGGAATGGGCTCAAATTTGACAGGTTAATCGGAAACAAAAATCAATCCGGGGGCAATTTCGTTATTTTTCGCGACGGTGTCGGAATGGGCTCAAATTTGACAGGTGACTGGGAACAAAAACCTCGTCGGGGGCAATTTCGTCATTTTTCGAGACGGTGTCGGAATGGGCTCAAATTTGACAGGTTGATCGAAAACGAAATCGCGCAGGCTGCAATTTCGTCATTTTTCTCGACCGAGTCGTAATGGGCTCAAATTTTACAGGTTGATTGGAAACAAAAACCACGCCAGGGGCAATTTCGTCATTTTTACGAAGGTGTCGGAATGGGCTCAAATTTGAGAGGTTGATCGGAAACAAAAATCGCGCATGGGGCAATTTCGTCATTTTTCGCGACGGAGTCGGAATGGGCTCAAATTTGACAGGTTGACCGGGAACAAAAACCTCGCCGGGGGCAATTTCTTCATTTTTCGCGACGGTGTCGGAATGGGCTCAAATTTGACAGGTTGATCGCGAACAAAAGTCACGCCGGGGGCAACTTCGTCATTTTTCGCGACCGAGTCAGAGTGGGCTCAAATTCAACAGGTTGATCGGAAACAAAAATCGATCCAGGGGAATTTAGCCATTTTTCGCGACGGAGTCGGAATGGGCTCAAATTTGACAGGTTGATCAGAACAAAAATCGCGGCAGGGGCAATTTCGTCATATTTCACGACGGTGTTGGATTGGGCTCAAATTTGACAGGTTGATCGGAAACAAAAATCGCGCCGGGGAAATTTCGTCATTTCTCGCGACGGTGTTGGAATGGGCTCAAATTTGACAGGTTGATCTGGAACAAAAACCGTGCCAGGGGCAATTTCATCATTTTTCGCGACGGAGTCGGAATGGGCTAAAATTTGACAGGTTGATCGGAAACAAAAATCTGGCCAGGGGCAATTTCGTCATTTTTCACGACGGTGTCGAAATTGGCTAAAATTTGATAGGTTGATCGGAAATAAAAATCGCGCTGTGGGCAATTTCGTCATTTTTCGCGACGGAGTCGGAATGGGCTCAAATTTGATAGGTTGATCGAAACAAAAATCGATCTGGGGGCAATTTCGTTATTTTTCGCGACGGAGCCGAAATGGGCACAAATTTGACAGGCTGATCGGAAACAAAAATCGATCCAGGGAGAATTTCGTCATTTCTCGCGACGGAGTCGGAATGGGCTCAAATTTGATAGGTTGATCGGAAATAAAAATCGATCCGGGGTCAATTTCGTATTTTTTGCGACGGAGTTGGAATGGGCTCAAATTTGACAGGTTGATAGGAAAAAAAAATCGCACCAGAGGCACTTTCGTAATTTTTCGCGACGGATTCAGAATGGGCTCAAATTTGACAGGTGATCGGGAACAAAAATCGCGCCAGGGGTAATTTCATCGTTTTTGGCGACGGTGTCAGAATGGGCTCAAATTTGACTAGTTGATCGGAAACAAAAATCGCGCAAGGGGCAATTTCGTCATTTTTCGCGACGGTGTCGGAATGTGCTCAAATTTGACAGGTTGATCAGAAACAAAAAATTTATCCGGGGGCAATTTCGTCATTTTTCGCGACGGTGTTGGAATGGGCTAAAATTTGACAGGTTGATCGTGAACAAAAATCGCTTCGGGAGCAATTTCGTCATTTTTCGCGACGATGTCGGAATGGGCTGAAATTTGGCTGGTTGACCGGAAGCAAAAATTGCGTCGGGGGCAATTTCCTCATTTTTCGCAACGGTCTCGGAATGGGCTCAAATTTGACAGGCATATCGGAAAATAAAATCGGGCCAGGGGCAATTTCGTCATTTTTCGCGACGGTGCCGGAATTGCTCAAATTTGACAGGTCGATCGGAAACAAAAATCGCGCCGGGGGCAATTTCATCATTTTTCGCGACTGTGTCGGAAGGGCTCAAATTTGACAGGTTGATCGGAAACAAAAATCGCGCCGAGACCAGTTTTGTCATTTTTCGCAACGGAGTCGGAATGGGCTCAAATTTGACAGGTCGATCGGAAACAAAAACCATGCCAGGGGCAATTTCGTCATTTTTACGAAGGTGTCGGAATGCGCTCAATTTTGACAGGTTGATCGGAAACAAAAATCGTGTAGGGGCAATTTCGTCATTTTTCACGACGGAGTCGGTATCAGCTCAAATTTGACAGGTTGACCGGGAACAAAAACCTCGCCGGGGGCAATTTCGTCATTTTTCGCGATGGAGTCGGTATGGGCTCAAATTTGACAGGTTGACCGGGAACAAAAACCTCGCCGGGGGAAATTTCGTTATTTTTCGTGACGGTGTCAGAATGGGCTCAAATTTGACAGGTTGATCGGATACAAAAATCGCGCCGGTGGCAATTTCGTCATTTTTCGCGACCGAGTCAGTATGGGCTCAAATTTGACAGGTTGATAGGAAACAAAAATCGATCCAGGGGCAATTTCGTCATTTTTCGCGACTGTATTGGAATGGGTTCAAATTTGACAGGTTGATCGTAAACAAAAATCGCGCCGTGGCCAGTTTCGTCATTTTTCGCGACGGAGTCGGAATGGACTCAAATTTGACATGTCGATCGGAAACAAAAACCACGCCAGGGG
>NW_019232200.1:0-2722 GCF_002742605.1 Olea europaea var. sylvestris
CGAAATGCTAGTCTAATTCGATTGGAATCGAGCCATTGAAAAGTGGTTTTTGATTTCATGATAACATCAGGTTTGTTCGTCTTCGGTGAATTGCTAGTCTATTTCAATTTGAATCGAGCCAATTAAAAATGGATTTTGATTTAATGATAACTTCAGGTTTTTTTCATTTTTGGCGATATGCTAGTCTAATTCGATTGGAATTGAGCCAATGAAAAGTGGTTTTTGATTTCTTGATAACATCGAGTTTGTTCATCTTTGGCAAATTGCTAGTCTAATTCGATTTGAATCGAGCCAATGAAGAGTGATTTTTGATTTCATGATAACTTCGAATTTGATCGTTTTCGAAAATTACTAGTCTAATTCGATTGGAATCGAGCCAATGAAAAGTGGTTTTTGATTTAACGATAACTTCGGGTTTGCTTGTTTTTGAGGAAATAATAGTCTAATTCGATTGAAATCAAGCCAATAAAAAGTGGTTTTTGATTTAACGATGACATCGGGTTTGTTCGTCTTTGGCAAATTGCTAGTCTAATTCAATTGGAATTGAGCCAATGAAAAGTGGTTTTTGATTTCTTGATAACTTCGGATTTGTTCATTTTTGGCGAAATGCTAGTCTAATTCGATTGGAATCGAGCCATTGAAAAGTGGTTTTTGATTTCATGATAACATCAGGTTTGTTCGTCTTTGGTGAATTGCTAGTCTATTTCAATTTTAATCGAGCCAATTAAAAATGGATTTTGATTTAATGATAACTTCGAATTTGATCGTTTTCGAAAATTACTAGTCTAATTCGATTGTAATCGAGCCAACAAAAAGCGGTTTTTGATTTCATGATAACTTTTGGTTCGATCATTTTCAGTAAATTGCCAGTCTAATTCCATTGAAATCGAGCCAATGAAAAGTTGTTTTTGATTTAATGATAACTTCGGGTTTGTTCGTTTTTGGCGAAATGCTAGTCTAATTTGATTGGAATCGAGCCAATAAAAAGTTTTTTTGATTTCATGATAACTTCGAATTTGATCGTTTTCGAAAATTACTATCTAATTTCATTGGAATTGAGCCAACAAAAAGTGGTTTTTGATTTCATGGTAACTTTGGGTTTGATCATTTTCAGCGAATTGCTAGTCTAATTTGATTCGAATCGAGCCAATGAAACGTGGTTTTTGATTTCATGATAATTTTGGGTTTGTTCATTTTTGGCTAATTGCTAGTCTAATTCGATTGGAATCGAGCCAATGAAAAGTGGTTTTTGATTTCATCATAACGTCAGGTTTGGTCATTTTCGGCAAATTGCTAGTCTAATTTGATTGGAATCGAGCAAATGAAAAGTGGCTTTCGATTTATTGATAACTTCGGGTTTGATCATTTTAGAAAATTACTAGTCTTATTCGATTGGAATTGAACCAATGAAAAATGTTTTCGATTTCATGATAACTTCGGGTTTGATCGTTTTTGAAAAATTGCTAGTCCAATTCGATTGGAATCGAGCCAATGAAATGTGGTTTTTGATTTCTTGATAACTTCGGGTTTGTTCGTTTTTGGCGAATCACTAGCCTAATTCGATTGGAATCGAGCCAATGGAAAGTGGGTTTTGATTTCATGATAACTTCGGGTTTGATCGTTTTGAGCGAATAGCTAGTCTAATTCAATTGGAATCGAGCCAATGAAAAGCGGTTTTGGATTTTATCATAACTTCGGGTTTGTTTATTTTTGGCCAAATGCTAGTCTAATTAGATTGGAATCAAGCCAACGAAAAGTGGTTTTTGATTTAACAATAACTTCGGGTTTGTTCGTTTTTTGTGAAATGCTAGTCTAATTCGATTTGAATCTAGCCAATGAAAAGTGGATTTTGATTTAATGATAACTTCGGGTTTGCTTATTTTTGGCAAAATGCTAGTCTAATTCGATTGGGATGAGCCAATGAAAATCAGTTTTTCATTTCAAAATAACTTCGGATTTGATCGTTTACAAAAATTACTAGTTTAATTCGATTAGAATCGAGCCAATGAAAAGTGCCTTTCGATTTCATGATAACTTTAGGTTTCATCATTTTCGGCGAATTGCCAATCTAATTTAATTGTAATCGAGCCAATGAAAAGTTGTTTTTGATTTCATGATAATTTCGGGTTTGTTCATTTTCGGCTAGTTGCTAGTCTAATTCGATTGGAATCAAGCCAATGAAAAGTGGTTTTTGATTTCCTGATAACTTCAGGTTAGTTCATTTTTTGGCGACTTGCTATTCTAATTCGATTGGAATCGAGCCAGTGAAAAGTGGTTTTAATTTCATGATAACTGGGTGTTTGTTCATTTTTGGCGAATTGCTGGTCAAATTCGATTGGAATCGAGCCAATGAAAAGTGGTTTTTGATTTCATGATAACTTCGGGTTGTATCATTTTTGGCTAATTGCTAGTCAAATTCGATTGGAATCTAGCCAATGAAAAGTGGTTTTTGATTTCATGATAACTTCGGGTTTCATCATTTTCGGTGAATTGCTAGTCTTATTCGATTGGAATCGAGCCAATGAAAAGTGGTTTTCGATTTCATGATGACTTCGGGTTTAACGTTTTCAGTGAATTGCTAATATAATTCGCTTAGAATTGAACCAATGAAAGTGTCTTTCGATTTCATGATAACTTCATGTTTGATCATTTTCTAAAAATTGCTAGTCTTATTCGATTGGAATCGAGGGAATGAAAAGTGGTTTTTGATTTCATGATAACT
>NW_019232201.1:0-2317 GCF_002742605.1 Olea europaea var. sylvestris
CGGGGGCAATTTCGTCATTTTTCTCGACTGTGTCGGAATTGGCTGAAATTTGGCAGTTTGATCTGAAACAAAAATCGCGCTGGCGGCAATTTCGTCCTTTTTCTCGACTGTGTCGGAATGTGCTTAAATTTGACAGGTTGATCGGAAACAAAAATCGCGCCGGAGCAATTTCGTCATTTTTCGAGATTGTGTCGGAATTGGCTAAAATTTGACTGGTTGATCGGAGACAAAAATCGCGCCGGGGGCAATTTTGTCATTTTTCTCGACTGTGTCAGAATTGGCTAAAATTTGGCAGTTTGAACTGAAATAAAAATCGCGCCGAGGACAATTTCGTCATTTTTCTCGACTGTGTCGGAATGGGCTCAAATTTGACAGGTTGATCAGAAACAAAAATCGCACCGGCGGCAACTTCGGCTTTTTTCTCGACTGTGTCGGAATTGGCTGAAATTTGGCAGTTTGATCGGAAATAAAAATCGCGCCGGCGGCAATTCCGTCATTTTCTCGACTGTGTCGTAATGGGCTCAAATTTGACAGGTTTATCGGGAACAAAAATCGCGCCAGGTGTAATTTCGTCATTTTTCGCGACTGTGTCGGAATTGGCTAAAATTCGACTTGTTGATCGGAAACAAAAATAGCGACGGGGGTAATTTCGTCATTTTTCGCGACTGTGTCGGAATTGGCTAAAATTTGACTTGTTGATCGGAAACAAAAATAGCGACGGGGGCAATTTCGTCATTTTTCTCGACTGTGTCGGAATTGGCTGAAATTTGGCAGTTTGATCTGAAACAAAAATCGCGCCGGCGGCAATTTCGTCCTTTTCCTCGACTGTTTCGGAATGTGCTTAAATTTGACAGGTTGATCGGAAACAAAAATCGCGCCGGAGCAATTTTGTCATTTTTCGAGATTGTGTCGGAATTGGCTAAAATTTGACTAGTTGATCGGAGACAAAAATCGCGCCGGGGGCAATTTTGTCATTTTTCTCGACTGTGTCAGAATTGGCTAAAATTTGGCAGTTTGAACTGAAATAAAAATCGCGCCGAGGACAATTTCGTCATTTTTCTCGACTGTGTCGGAATGGGCTCAAATTTGACAGGTTGATCAGAAACAAAAATCGCACCGGCGGCAACTTCGGCTTTTTTCTCGACTGTGTCGGAATTGGCTGAAATTTGACAGGTTTATCGGGAACAAAAATCGCGCCAGGTGTAATTTCGTCATTTTTCGCGAATGTGTCGGAATTGGCTAAAATTTGACTTGTTGATCGGAAACAAAAATAGCGACGGGGGTAATTTCGTCATTTTTCTCGACTGTGTCGGAATTGGCTGAAATTTGGCAGTTTGATCTGAAATAAAAATCGCGCCGACGGCAATTTCGTCATTTTTCTCGACTGTGTGGGAATGGGCTCAAAATTGACAGGTTTATCGGGAACTAAAATCGCGCCGGGTATAATTTCATCATTTTTCGCGACTTTGGCGGAATTGGCTAAAATTTGACTTGTTGATCGGAAACAAAAATCGCGACGGGGGCAATTTCATCATTTTTCTCGATTGTGTCGGAATGGGCTCAAATTTGACAGGTTGATCGTAAACAAAAATCGCGCGGGGGCAATTTCGTCATTTTCCTCGACTGTATCGGAATGGGCTCAAATTTGACAGGTTGATCTGGAACAAAAATCGTGCTGGGTGTAATTTCGTCATTTTTCGCGACGGTGTCGGAATTGGCTTAAATTCGACTTGTTGATCGCAAACAAAAACCGCGACGGGGGCAATTTCGTCATTTTTCTCGACTGTGTCGGAATTGGCTGAAATTTGGCAGTTTGATCTGAAATAAAAATCGCGCCAGGGGCAATTTCGTTATCTTTCTCGACTGTGTCAGAATGGGCTTAAATTTGACAGGTTGATCGGAAACAAAAATCGCGCCGGAGCAATTTCGTCATTTTTCGAGACTGTGTCGGAATTGGCTAAAATTTGACTGGTTGATCGGAGACAAAAATCGCGCCGCGGGCAATTTTGTCATTTTTCTCGACTGTGTCGGAATTGGCTAAAATTTGGCAGTTTGAACTGAAATAAAAATCGCGCCGATGGCAATTTCGTCGTTTTTCTCGACTGTGTCGAAATGGGCTCAAATTTGACAGGTTGATCAGAAACAAAAATCGCACCGGGGGCAACTTCGGCATTTTTCTCGACCGTGTCGGAATTGGCTGAAATTTGGCAGTTTGATCGGAAATAAAAATCGCGCCGGCGGCAATTTCGTCATTTTTCTCGACTGTGTCGTAATGGGCTCAAATTTGACAGGTTTATCGGGAACAAAAATCGCGCCG